>NC_082668.1:83440801-83743831 GCF_025265405.1 Mesoplodon densirostris
TAGAAGTCATGTCTTCTTAGGTTCCTGCTAGCTGTGAGAGTTTCTCAGACTCCTTGTTTATGATGACCTTGACATTTTGAAAAGTATTGGTCAGGTATTTTGCAGAACATCCCTAAATTAGGATTTGTCTGATCTCCTCATGATTACACTGGAGTTTTGTGTTTGAGGGAGAAAGACCACAGAGGTAAAGTGCCATTTTCATAACATCATATCAAGAGTACACACTATCAGCATGATTTATTGCTGTTGATATTAATCTTGATTACCTGGCTGAGGCAGTGTTTGTCAGGTTTCTCCACTGTAAAATTATTCTTCTTTTCCCCTTTCATATTCTATGAAGTCACTATGTACAACCTAACTTTAAAAAGTAGGAAGTTGTGCTCTACTTCCTTGAGGACAGAGTAACTACATAAATTATTTGGAATTCTTCTGCATAGGAGATTTGGCTATTCTCCATTTATTTATTTATTCAATTGTTTATTTATATCAATATGGACTTGTGGATATTTATTTTATATTGTGGATATTTATGTTACACTGTGGATATTTATTTTATACTGTGAGTTATAATCCATTACTACTTTATTTTTTTTTTTGCTGAGAGTGGATCAGATTTACCTCTTGGGTACTCTTTCGGCTGGTTCCTGTATCCCTTGGACATACACCCATCATTGTGGTTACTTTGGTGTTTTTGTGGTTTTAGAGCATTTCTTTACTTTTTTTTTCACTATAATCTCCTCAAGTCTCATTCTTCATATATTCTGGACCAGTCCTAGAACCAGCCATTTCTTTTAAATCCCAGTGTCCTCATATTGGAGATTTGTATTAGAAACCAAGATCTGGGTGGTAGGTGCACTCATTGATACTGAGCTGTCATTGTTCCTGGTCCTTCTCAGTTAACAGAGCAAGAGAATAAACGTGTCTACTAAGTCTTGTATATAAAAATATCTAGAAACATTTCTACGTGTAACTATCTGTAGCTATATTAAACATGAGTGCATACTGTTGTCTCTAACTCTAATCCATTACCACATGGATCATTCTAGCCTTCTCTCATTGATTATCTGTAATCTCCCATTAAAACGATGAGAAAAAAAAAAGAAAAAAAAATGAAAAAACTAGCTGCCACCATCTGCTATTCATTTACTTAATTATTTAATTCCAGTTTATATTTATAGTGGTTTCATGATTGTTGACTTTACCCCCATAAGCAATAACATTATCAACTAGAGTACTGTGGTTATGTACAGTTGCTTTTGCCTTTAGTCTTTGACTCCATCTATTTCCAAAGTTACTTAAGTTAGTACCTTTTCCCCCACATATACTTCAGTGGGCTTGGTTTCATACATTTGTAAAACAGTTGAATTGCTTTGTCACTTTCTGCATTCCATCCTGGGATCTCCGGACCTCCTAAATAATGTTTTAAATTTGCATACACTAAGGTTCACTCGTGTGCTGTAAATTTCGATAGGATTTGACAAATGTGTAGTATCATATATCTGCCATTATCATTTCATACAAAGCAGTTTCACCATCTTAAATAATTCTCAATGCTTCACAAGTTCAAGCCCTGTGCCCCCTGAACCTGGCAACTACTGATCTTTTAGCCATCTCCATAGTTTTGTCTTTTGCAGAATGTCATATAATTGGAATTATATAATATGTAACTTTTTAAGACTGTTTTCTATCACTTAGAAATATGCAGTTAAAATTAATCCGTGGCTTTTTGTGGCCTGATAACCTATTTCTTTTTATCACTGAATAATATTTCATTCATGGATGTATGTAATTTCATACATGGATGTATGTATGGATGTATGTACATGGATGTATGTAATAAGAGTATGTTTATCCACTCACTGAAGGGCCTCTCAGTGCTTCCAATTTTTTGGTCTTTATGAAAAAAGCTACTATAAACATTGGTATTCAGGTTTTCATGTGGACATAAATTTTCAAATCAGTTGGTGGACTCCTAGGAGCACAATTTCTGACTTATATGGTGAAACTATGTTTAGCTCTGTAAAATACTGCCAAAATGTGTTCCCAAGTGGCTGTACTATTTTGCATTCTCATCAACAATGAATGAGAATTATTGTTGTTTAGCTCACCTGTAAAGGATTTTAAACTTTTAGACTATGGCTCTTCTAATAGGTGTTTAATAGTATGTTATTATTTTAATTTTCAAATTCCTAATGACAAATGATGTTAAGCATCTTTCATATAATTATTTTCCATCTATATATCTTATTCTCCTTCCTCTTTTTTTTTGGCAATTTTTCATGAAGAATTTCTCCACTTCTGCATTTGTTCTGAGTACTTGTCTATATAGCTAAAGAAAGGAAAATTATTCAGGTATATTTCAGTTTATTTTACTTTATTTTTTTAATAGACCTTATTTTTTAGAGCAATTTTAGGTTCATAGTAAAATTGAGCAGAAGATACAGGGATTACCCATACACTCCCTGCCCCACACATGCATAGCCTGCTCCATTATCAGCATCCCCCACCAGAGCAGAATATTTGTTACAATTGATGAGCCTACACTGACACATCATATCTTCCTTAGTGAGTTTTTTTTTTGGCTGTGCTGCATGGCTTGCAGGATCTTAGTTTCCTGATCAGGGATTGAACCCTGGGTCCATGGCACTGAGTCTTAACCACAGGACTGCCAGGGAATTCCCTTTAGTGAGATTTCTGTTTAGATCTTTGGCCATTTTTTAAATTGGGTTGTTTGTTTTCTTACTGCTGAGTTTTAAAAGTTCTTGTATGTCTTGGATAATAGTCCTTTCTCATATGTGTGGTTGCAAATACTTTTTTACCAGACTGAGGTTTTTCTTTTCATTCTCTTAACGATATATTTTGCAGAGCAGAATTTTTAAATTTTAAGAAAAGTACACTCATCAAGTTTTTTCATGGATCATGCTTTTGGTGTTTATTTAAAAAATCAAGGTCATATACATTTTCTATTAATGTTTTTGAAGTTGTTTTATAGTTTTGTATTTTGCATTTAATTTTCTTATACATATTGAGATGATTTATGTAAAATGTCTAAAGTCACATCTAGGTTAATTTTATTTGTATATAGGCATCAACTCTTCCAGAACTATTTGTTGAAGAAGACTATCCTTTTTCCATTGAATTGCTTTGCTTCTTTTCAAAAATCAGTTGAGTATAACTGTATACGTCTTCTGGGCTCACTATTCTGTCCCACTGATCTATGTGTTTATTCTCCTGCTAATACCATGCTGTTTTGCTTACTGTAACTTTACAGTAAGTCCTGAATTTTGGTAGTGTGAATCCTCCAATTTTGTTTTACTTCATACTGTTTAGTATTATGTTGGCTATTCTAGATATTTCCACATAAATTTTAGAATCAGCTTGTCAATATCTAAAATATAGCTTGCTGGAATTTTGATTGGAATCAGTGGATCTATAGATCACATTGGGAAGAATTATATCTTAACAATATTGAGTCTTGATACATAAGCACAGACTTTTTAAAATTTTTGTAGTTCTTTGGTGATTTTTCTCTTTAGAGCTTTATGGTTTGATATATTGATTCTGTACATATTTTGTTAAACTTATTTCTAAGAATTAAGTTGGGGGTGCTATTGATAATAATATTTAAAAAATTTTAAATCATAATCGTTCATTTCTGGAATATTTGAAAGTAATTGACTTTTATATAGTAACCGTGAACCACATGACCCTGATATACTGGCATATTCGCTCCAGGACATTTTGTTTGTGTAAATTATTTTTTAATTTTCTACGTAGACAATCATATCATCTGCAAAAAAGGACAGTTTTATTTCTTCCTTAGAAATCTGTATACATTTGCCTCCTTTTCTTGTCTTATTGCACTAGTAGTAGATGTTAAGTAGTAGTAGATGTTAAATAGTGAGAGAAAACATCATTGCCTTGTTTCTGATCTTAGGGGAAAGCATATTGTTTGTCACCATTAAGTATGATGTTTGCAGTGGGCTTTTCACAGATAATTTTTATGGAATTGAGGAAGTTCCTTTCACTTCCCAGTATGCTGAGAATTTTTTTTTTTATCATGAATGGGTGAAGAATTTTGTCAAATGCTTTCTCTTCATCAATTGATGAGATCATATGATTTTTCTTCCTTAGCTTACTGATGTTGTAGATTACATAGACTGATTTTCCAATGTTGAACTAGACTTGTATATCTGGAATAAATTTCACTTGGTCATGGTATACAATTGTCATTATATAATGTTGATTTAATTTACTGATATTTTGATGAAAATTTTGGTATCTGTATTTATAAGACATATTGTTCTATACTTTTGTTTTCTTGTAATATCTTCTCCAGTTTTGATATTAGAATAATGCTAGCCTAAGAGAATAAAAGTTAGAACGTGTTCCCTCTGCTTCTATTTTTGTAGAAGAGATTTTAAAAATTGATATAATTTCTTCCTTAACTACTTGCTAGAAATTCCACTGAAAATGATCTGGTTCTGTTGCTTTCTATTTTGGAAAAATATAATTAAGTACTGATTTAATTTTTAAATTCATTACTTATCTGTTTTTATATGTTGTCTATGTTTTCCATTAGAGACCTTAACATGGTAATCATAGTTATTTTAAAATTTTTATTATGATGTATTTAATTATTTCTGTAGTTATAGGTGCCAGAGGTTTTAAATTCCTCTATTATCTTTGCTTTTTGTCTCCTCTCTTGATTTTGAGCTTTCCCCTCTTCAGAGAAAGTCTGTGTTTTACAGCTTTTTAACTATAATACACTTTTATCACACTAGAGATTTGTTAGCATGGTGGTAAGGTATGGAGAAATGGGGAGTATTCTATAACTTTATGAAGAAATCTGTCTTTTAGTGAAACTGTGCCTTGAGCTGTGACCCTCACAAATGTTTCCCCAGTACTTCTTTTCCCTGACTGTATCATTCCCTATTCATTTCCTTTGAGTCTTAGCATCTATTGAATATGTTTGCTTATTTTATTGCAAGAAAAGGTGGTAGGAATGGAGTAAAGTGTGGGAAACACTTTTTCCTCATCTGTGATAATACTCTGGTAAAGTCTTTTTCCTTGGAGATTAGGCCTTTTTTATGGAGAACGCTCATGATGTATTGCACAATGATTACTCTTCCACTATCCAGTTCTTTCAGCTATAATCCACTGTTATTATACTAGAGTCCTGTTGGTGGTGTGATAAGATATGCGGGAAGTAAAGTGTCCTATAATCTTATGATTAAATCTCTGTATTTTAATGGGCCTCTTACTGTGATCTTCACATTCTCCAGAGGAATATCCTTTTTCCCCCCAAACAGATGAGACAGGAAGGCTAGAGGGAACTGGAGAAATGTCCTTCCCTACCTGGAATAAGCTTCTTGTAAAGTCATTTTCCCTTGAGAGTAGGCATTTGTTATGAGGAAACTTCAGGTTGTGTTTCATAATGATTACAACTCCCTTGCTCCTACCTCAGGCATGAGGAGATATTTTTCAAATATTTATCTTCAGAATCTGGTGGGGGTTTTGGAGGCAAAAACCCATGAAAGTGTGGGTCCCCCATAAGACTGCAGCCCCGAGGAAGTTTCCCACTCTTATGCTAGTCTGTACTCATCCTCAAGCAATTTATCATTTATTCATGCCACTGAAGTGTTCTTAACAGTTGTAACCCAAACATCTTCTCCTTCAAGCAAACTGATCTCAGCTGTGACTCTCTGATTCACCTGTCTCTCCAGACTCTGAGGTAGTGATTTTCCCTGCAAACAGTTCTCCAATGAATCAAAGAAAATCATTGATTTTCAGTTTATTCAGCTTTTCCTTTTGTAGGACAGGAGTGAGGACTTCCAAGCTCTTTATACATGTTGGAGCTGAAGCCAGAAGTCAATAGTTTCCATTTTTTAAACATAAACAAGATATAATCTCTAAATTCATGGTTAGTTTAACAGAAGAACATAGAGAAACTTTAAAATGCACACATAAATGTGTTAATTTAAAATGGTGACAAGGGGACTTCCCTGGTGGTCCAGTGGTTAAGACCGTGCTTCCACTGCAGCGGGCACAGGTTCGATCCCTGGTCAGGGAACTAAGATCCCGTAGCTGCATGGTGCAGCCAAAATAAAAATGGTGACAAGTGCTATAGATGGAAAGAATAGAGTACAATAAGGAAGAATAACAGGAGATACTTTAGATTGGTGTGTCAGGGAAGGCTTCTCTGAGGGAGGAACAATAAAACTGAGACCCAAAGAATTAGTAAGATTTCGGGTATGAAGGAAGAGTGTGTAAGAAGGCTCGGAGATGGAAAAGAGCTGGACTCAATTATTTCCCTAATTTGTGACTGGAGCAAGGGCAGAAGTAGCTCTTAATGAGCTTAGAGCAGCTGGAAGCAGTGTGAACAGGTATATTAGGCTATGCATGTTAAGCAGTGTTCCTCTAAGTGCCTAAGAGAGCCATCGAAGGGCTTTAAGTAGTGAAGTGAAATGATCTCTGCATGCTAGATTATTCTTACCACAGTGTGAAAAACTGATTAAAGTGAGGCCAAAAGAAGTGGAGGCATCAATTAGGAAGCCACAGTACTACTCCTGGAAGTAGATGATGGTGGCTTGATCCAAATTCATGACAGTAGAGAATGAAAATAAGTGAACTGATTCAGGATATATTTTGGGACATAAAAACAAGACTGGTAACTACCTTTTAAAAAGATTATCAAGGGCCAGTTTCTAATTCTGTATGTAAGGAGCTTTGAAATCATCATTCCATTTGAACAGTAAGTAAAAAGTTGAACAGACTGAAAAATCATCAACGTTTTTTGGATTTGTAAGAGAGGGTAAGACATGGGGAAAATGTCTGCCCCTAAGACTCAGGAGACAGACTGGAAAACACAGGGAGTCACAGCTTACTGGAGCAGACTTATGAGTGAAACCTCCACAGAAACCAGGGCGGGCATAGAAAAAACCTGAACTGTAATTGATGAATTGCCAGAGGGTCACTGTGGACAACTCTGAGACTTAAAAACTCCAGGGAGACCCAGTCATTTGAAGAGCCCTCACACTAGTGTGAGATTTACCTTTGTGAAGTAGACTTTAAGTTCCCACAGTAAATATCAGTGAAAATTCCCCTCATGTTTCTGGCATAGGAAGGGGAAAAAAACATTTTAAAATATGACATAGCATTCTGTTCTTAACAATGCTTGCCCTCAGGAGAAATTATTTAACCAGAACTTAAACTCCTGGGGCAACATCAGACCTAACTGATCTGGGAGAAGGAAAGTACCCAACTCCAACCCACTCTAACAATTTTGTTCCACCTAAAAAAGGAGAAAAAACTGGGAAACACTTATGAAGTTCACAGTTCAAAGGCATAGGCTCACTAAAAGACTGAGACCTAATCAAAGGAATAAAGAATGTCTTCCCTTCCCCCAACACTTTACTACCACGTCACTAAAGAACTATTTAAAACATTTCTTTTTACCAGGTACACCATGTCCAGCTATCAAGAAAAATTACAAGGCATACCAAAAGGCAAAAAGTAAAATGTGAAGAGAAGAGGAGCAAGTATCAGAACCAGACATGGCAGGGATGTTGGAATTATCAGATTGGGAATAAAACAATGATGAGTAATATGCTAAGGGCTCTAATGGATAAAGTAGATGGATGGCATGTAAGAACAGAAGGACAATGTAAGCAGAGAGATGTAAATATTAAGTGAGCAGAAAAAAGAAATGCAAGAGATCAAAAACACTGAAACAGAAATAAAGAATGCCTTTGATGAGCTTACTAGTACACTGGACATGGATGAGGGAAGAATCAATCTCTGAGCTTGAGGATATACAAATAGAAGTGTTGAAAACTGAGAAGCAAAGGGAACAAAGACTAAAAAAAAATGAATAAAATATCCAAGGGCTGTGAGACAACTACAAAAAGTGTAATATAATGGGAACACCAGGAGAAGAATAAAGACAGAAAAAAACAGAAGAAATATTTAAAACAATAATGACTGATAAATTCCCCAGATTAATTTCAGACATCACAGATCCAGGAAACTCAGAGAACATCGAACAACATAAATGGCAATAATAATAATGAATAAAACCTACATTTAGGCATATCATTTTCAAACTACCAAAAATCAATAATAAAGAAAAATCCTGAAAAAAGGCCAGAGGGGAAAAATACCATATTTATAGAGAAACAAAAGTAAGAATTACATCCAACTTCTCCTCAGAAACCACTGAGCAGCAAAGGAATAGAGTAAAATATTTGAAGTGTTGTGTGAAACCTCCTACCAACCTAGAATTCTGTACTTGTGAAGTATAATATACACACTTATGTATGCTTATATATAAGTAAAATAAATGACATGGGAGGTAGGAACTAAAATTACTTTGTCATTATAAAATACATAACACACATGAAGTTGTACAGTGTTATTTGAGAGTGAACTTGGATTCCTAATAAATATATGTTGCAAACTCTAGGGAAACCACTAAGAAAAGTTCTTAAAAACATACAATTTGTATGCTAAGAAAGAGGAGATAATGGAATCATATTCAATGCTCAACTGAAATAATAAAAGGCAGGAAAAAGAGTGGAAGACAAAAAGAGGAACAAAGACAAGGGCAATAAACAGAAAACAGTAATGAACATGGTAGATATGAAACTAACTATATAAAGACTTTGAACATTGATGATTTAAATACACTAATTAAAAGAGATTCTCAGCAAATAAAGAATGTTACAAGAGACAAGGAAGGACACTACATAATGATGAAGGGATCAGTCCAAGAAGATGATATAACAATTATAAATATATATGCGCCCAACATGGGAACACCTCAATACATAAGGCAACTGCTAAGAGCTATAAAAGAGGAAATCGACAGTAACACAATAATAGTGGGGGACTTTAACACCTCACTTACACCAATGGACAGATCATCCAAACAGAAAATAAATAAGGAAACAGAAGCTTTAAATGACACAACAGACCAGATAGATTTAATTGCTATTTAAAGGACATTCCATCTAAAAACTGCAGATTACTCTTTCTTCTCAAGTGGACATGGAATATTCTCCAGGATAGATCACATCTTGGGTCACACATCAAGCCTCAGTAAATTTAAGCAAATTGAAATCATATCAAGCATCTTTTCTGACCACAACGTTATGAGATTAGAAATCAATTACAGGGAACAAAACGTAAAAAACACAAACACATGAAGGCTAAACAAAATGTTACTAAATAACCAAGAGATCACTGAAGAAATCAAAGAGGAAATCAAAAGAAACCTAGAGACAAATGACAATGAAAACATGATGATCCAAAACCTATGGGATGCAGCAAAAGCAGTTCTAAGAGGGAAGTTTATAGCTATACAAACCTACCTCAAGAAACAAGAAAAATCTCAAAAAAACAATCTAACCTTACACCTAAAGGAACTAGAAAAAGAAGAACAAACAAAACTAAAGTTAGCAGAAAGAAAGAAATCATAAAGATCAGAGCAGAAATACATGAAATAGAAACAAAGAAAACAATAGCAAAGATCAATGAAACTAAAAGGTGGTTCTTTGAGAAGATAAACAAAATTGATAAATCATTAGCCAGCCTCATCAAGAAAAAGAGGGAGAGGACTCAAATCAATAAAATTAGAAATGAAAAAGGAGAAGTTACAACAGACACCACAGAAATACAGAAAAGCATTCTAAGGGACTACTACAAGCAACTCTATGCCAATAAATTGCACAACCTGGAAGAAATGGACAAATTTTTAGAAAGGTATAAACTTCCAAGAATGAACCAGGAAGAAATAGAAAATATGAACAGACCAATCACAAGTAATGAAATTGAAACTGTGATTAAAAATCTTCCAACACACAAAAGTCCAGGACCAGATGGCTTCACAGGTGAATTCTATCAAACATTTAGAGAAGAGCTAAGACCCATCCTTCTCAAACTCTTCCAAAAAATTGCAGAGGAAGGAACACTTCCAAACTCATTCTATGAAACCACCATCACCCTGATACCAAAACCAGACAAAGATGTCACAAAGAAAGAAAACTAAAGGACAATATCACTGATGAACATAGAGGCAAAAATTCTCGACAAAATACTAGCAAACAGAATCCAAAAACACATTAAAAGTATCATACACCATGATTAAGTGGGATTTATCCCAGGGATGCAAGGATTCTTAAATATATGCAAATCAATCAATGTGATACACCATATTAACAAACTGAAGAATAAAAACCGTAAGATCATCTCAATAGATACAGAAAAAGCTTTTGACAAAATTCAACACCCATTTACGATAAAATCTCTCCAGAAAGTGAGCATAGAGGCAGCCTACCTCAACAGAATAAAGGCCATATATGACAAACCCACAGTAAACATCATTCTCAATGGTGAAAAACTGAAAGCATGTCCTCTAAGATCAGGAACAAGACAAGGATGTCCACTCTCACCACTATTATTATTATATTTATTTATTATTTATTTTTTATTTTTTTTGCTGTACGCGGGCCTCTCACTGTTGTGGCCTCTCCCGTTGCGGAGCACAGGCTCCGGACACGCAGGCTCAGCAGCCATGGCTCACGGGCCCAGCCGCTCTGTGGCATGTGGGATCTTCCCAGACTGGGGCATGAACCCGTATCCCCTGCATCGGCAGGCGGACTCTCAACCACTGCGCCACCAGGGAAGCCCCTCACCACTATTATTCAACATAGTTTTGGAAGACCTAGCCATGGCAACCAGAGAAGAAAAAGAAATAAGAGGAATACAAATTGGAAAAGAAGATGTAAAACTGTCACTGTTTATAGATGACGTGACACTATACATAGAGAATCCTAAAAATGCCACTAGAAAACTACTAGAGCTAATCAATGAATTTGGTAAAGTTGCAGGATACAAAATTAATGCACAGAAATCTCTTGCATTCCTATACACTAATGATGAAAAATCTGAAAGAGAAATTAAGGAAACACTCCCATTTACCATTGCAACAAAAAGAATAAAATACCTAGGAATAAACCTACCTAGGGAGACAAAAGACCTGTATGCAGAAAACTATAAGACATTAATGAAAGAAATTAAAGATGATACCAACAGATGGAGAGATATACCGTCCTTGCATTGGAAGAATCAATATTGTGAAAATGACTATATTACCCAAAGCCATCTACAGATTCAATGCAATCCTTATCAATTTACCAATGGCATTTTCTACAGAACTAGAACAAAAAATCTTAAAATTTGTATGGAGACACAAAAGACCCCGAATAGCCAAAGCAGTCTTGAGGGGAAAAAAACGGAGCTGGAGGAATCAGACTCCCTGACTTCAGACTATACTACAAAGCTCCAGTAATCAAGACAATATGGTACTGGCACAAAAACAGAAACACAGATCAATGGAACAGGATAGAAAGCCCAGAGATAATCCCACACACTTATGGTCAACTAAGCTATGCTAAAGGAGGCAAGGATATACAATGAAGAAAAGACAGTCTCTTCAATAAGTGGTGCTGGGAAAACTGGACAGCTACATGTAAAAGAATGAAATTAGAACACTCCCTAACACCATACACAAAAATAAACTCAAAATGGATTAGAGACCTAAATGTAAGCCCGGACACTATAAAACTCTTAGAGGAAAACATATGAAGAACACTCTTTGACATAAATCACAGCAAGATATTTTTTGATCCACCTCCTAGAGTAATGGAAATAAAAACAAAAATAAACAAATGGGACCTAATGAAACTTCAAAGCTTTTGCAAAGCAAAGGAAGCCATAAACAAGGTGAAAAGACAACCCTGAGAATGGGAGAAAATATTTGCAAACAAATCAATGGACAAAGGATTAATCTCCAAAATATATAAACTGCTCATGCAGCTCAATAGTAAAAAAACAATCAACCCAATCCAAAAATGGGCAGAAGACCTAAATAGACATTTCTCCAAAGAAGACATACAGATGGCCAAGAAGCACATGAAAGCTGCTCAACATCACTAGTTATTAGAGAAATGCAAATCAAAACTACAATGAGGTGCCACCTCACACCAGTTAGATTGGGAGTCATCAGAAAATCTACAAACAACAAAAGCTGGAGAGGGTTTGTAGAAAATGGAACCCTGTTGCACTGATAGTGGGAATGTAAATTAATACAGCCACTATGGAGAACAGTATGGAGGTTCCTTAAAAAACTAAAAATAGAATTACCATATGACCCAGCAATCCCACTACTGGGCATATACCCAGAGAAAACCATAGTGCAAAAAGATACATGCACCCCAGTGTTCATTGCAGCACTATTTACAATAGCCAGGTCATGGAAGCAACTTAAATGCCCATCAACAGACGAGTGGATAAAGAAGTTGTGGTACATATATACAATGGAATATTACTCAGCCATAAAAAGGAACGAAATTGGGTCATTTGTTGAGACGTGGATGGATCTAGAGACTGTCATACAGAGTGAAGTGAGTAAGAAAGAGAAAAACAAATAACCTATATTAACGCATATATGTGGAATCTAGAAAAATGGTACAGATGAACCAGTTTGCAGGGCAGAAATAGAGACACAGATATAGAGAACAAATGTATGGACACCAATGGGGGAAAGTGGCAGGGTGGTGGTGGTGGTGGTGTGATGAATTGGGTGACTGGGATTGACATGTATAAACTGATGTGTATAAAATTGATGACTAATAAGAACCTGCTATATAAAAACATAAATAAATTAAAATTCAGGAAAAAAAAGAGATTGTCAGCAATGATCAAAAAACGAGACTCAAGTATATGTTGTCTACAAGAAACACATTTTAACTATAAAAACACATACTGATGAAAAGAAAATAGGTCAAGAAAATACACCATGCTAACATGCTGACATGCAAGTCTGGCTCAGCATTCAAAAATCAATTAGTATAATACATCACATTAACAGGCTAAAGAAGAAAAATCCATGATCATATCAACAGATACCAAAAAAAGCATTTGACAACATCCAACACCCACTCATGATAAAAACTCTCAGGAAACTAGGAATAGAGAGGAAGTTCCTCAACTTGATAAAGAATATCTACCAAAAAACCTAGTGCCGACATCATACTTAATGGTGAGAAACTCAAAGCTTTCCAAAGGCAAGGATGTCTCCTCTCACCACTCTTTTCAGCAATGTACTAGAAGTTTCAGCTAATGCAGTAATACAAGGAAAGGAGATAAAAAGTATACAGATTGAGAAGGAAAAAAAATTGTCTTTGTTTGCATGACATGATTATCTACATAGAAAATGTGAAAGAATCCACAAAAAATACTCCCCAAATTATAAGAAATTATATCAATCAGGGAATGACATAATTGTCTAGGTATAAAATATAACAGAATCAACAAAAAAACTCACAGAATTAATAAGCAATTATAGCAAGGTTTCAGGATACAAGGTTAATATGCAAAAGTCAATTGCTTTCTTATATACCAGAAATTAATAAGTGGAACTTGACATTAAACATACAGTACCACTTACATATGCACCCTTCAAAAGTAAAATAATTAATTATAAGTCTAACAAAATATTTTAAAATCTATATGAGGAAAACTACAAATCTGATGAACAAAATCAAAGAAGGACTAAATAAATGGAGAGATATTCCATGTTCATGGATAGGAGAGTCAATATTGTCAAGATATCAGTTCTTCTCAACTTGATCTATAGATTCAATGCAATTCCAATAAAAATTCCCATCCCTGCACATTATTTTATGGGTACCAATAAATGATTGTAAAGTTTATATAGAGAGGAAAAAGATCCAGAATAGCCAACACAGTACTGAAGGAGAAGAACAAAGTTGGAGGACTGATACTACCTGACTTCAAGACATGCTATAAAGCTATAGTAATAAAGACAGTGTGGTATTGGTGAAGGAATAGACACATAGATTAATAGAATAGAATAGAGAGCCCAGAAATAGACTTACATAAATGTAGTTAATTGATCTTTGACAAAGGAACAAAGGCAATACAATGGAGAAAAGATGAACTTTTCAACAAATGGTAGTGAACCAGACATCCACATGTAAAGAACTGAATCCAGACTCAGACTTTACACCCTTCACAAAAATTGACCCAAAATGGATCACAGACCTAAATGTAAATGCATAGCTACAAAAATCCTTGATGATAACTTAGGGAAAATCTGAATGAATTGGGTACAGTGATGACTTTTTAAATACAACACCTGTGGCATGACCCATGAAAGGAAAAACTCAAATATTGGGCTTCATTAAAATTAGGAGCTTCTGCTCTGTGAAAGACAATGTCAAGAAATAAACAAATAAACATTGAGAAGAAAAACACATCCATAAGTACAGACAAATATACACAAAAATGATAACAATGATCCTTTTAGTAGATGCTTTTTGAAAGGTGTCTTCTATACAAAATATACATTTGTTTTATAATTTGAAAAAATATATAGTGATCTTTATAGTGTGTGGGAGAGGAAACATGAATTCTGCTTAAATTCTTTGGTCATTACATGGGAAAGAGGTATTTTTCCCTGAATTTTTTTCTTTGTTTGTTTATACAGCTTTTATTTTCAATCCCTGTTACAAGCAACAAAATACATTTCATAACTGATACACTATTGTAAATGGAATGTCTTAAAGATGTATATTATAGCTTGTGATTTTTTTTATTGGGGTATAATTGCTTTACAATGTTGTGTTAGTTTCTGCTGTAAAACAAAGTGAATCAGCTACATGTATACATATATCCCCTCCCTCTTGAGCCTCTCTCCCACCCACCCCCCATCCCACCTCTCTAGGTCATCACAGAGCACCGAGCTGAGCTCTCTGTGCTATGCAGCAGCTTCCCACTAGCTATCTATTTTACACATGGTAGTCTATATATGTCAATGCAGGGCCCTGAATTATTTTGACATGACTTCATTTTTCATTTTGCTACTATGGTGCTCACAAAAGTATTTAACAGTTGAGCAAAGTATAGAAACTTGATACAATATCAGAGGAAATGCTTCAATGAATAGTGAATTAATGTATATCTTATTGGTGCCTATATCTTTCTGTTGAACAAATTTGAGTTCAATTGTGAACCTATCTACACAATGGTTATTATCACATAAATCACAATTTACAGTGAACTACAAGAATTTCAGATATTAAAAATCTCCATCATTCTTCTGCATGACAAGAAATATTTGCCCTGTGAAGTCCTCCATGCTGCCCACTTAAGAAGTTCCTTTAGTGGGTCAGTCTTTTTTGGTGGCTGCTGGTGATACTGTTCTGGAGAGCTCTACTAACAGGATATGAGAAGGACTTACTGTCACCTTCTCTTGACCATATGGGGAAAGCATTTTCTATCACATGGTTGCAAAGTCTATTCTTTTTTTTTTTAATGCGGTACGCGGGCCTCTCACTGCTGTGGCCTCTCCCGTTGCGGAGCACAGGCTCCGGACACACAGGCTCAGCGGCCATGGCTCACAGGTCCAGCCCCTCCGCGGCATGTGGGATACTCCCGAACCGGGGCAAGAACCACTGTCCCCTGCATCGGCAGGTGGACTCTCAACCACCGTGCCACCAGGGAAGCCTGCAAAGCCTATTCTTATACCGTATAATGAAAGGACAGCTCATAGACAGATTGTCAAGTGAAAGTAGTGGTCAAATTCATAAGTGTGGTTCCAAGTGTCCTAATAAGTTGCTACTGCAACAGTGTCAATGATATAAGCACTTTCCAAAAACTGTTTTACATAAAAGCTAGAAATACGACTCCTGCCTAAGGCATGTTTTGTCTCCCCCTTCCCATGGTATTTGTGCAGAAAAAGATGAAAAGGTTTCACCTACGTATCAATAGCCTCGGTCAGGGCTCCTCCTTTCATTGGGCTTCCCAGGGTGCATCAGGGGATTTTTGTTTCATTGACTTTGGTTAGGGGAGGGCTGGAGAGTAGTACCATGCCTCAGATATGAACCTAAACATTTACATTTTAAACAGTAGTGGGACAACCCACTTCGTATTTTTTTTTTGCAAGTTTTCAAGAATAGTTTAATCAGCGGCCAGAGACTTTTGAGAAAACAGTCTAGGAGGGAACTAATTCTCAATATATTACTTGAGTTGTCTCGGATGTTAAAGAAGAATGTTATCAAGAGATGGCTTTCTAGAGTGTTTTTACATGTACCAACTGTTATGGACTGAATTGTGTCCCCAGATTCATATGTTGAAGCACTAACCCTCAATACCTCAGAATGTGCCTGTATTTGGAGATAGGGCCTTTAAAGAGGAGATTAAGTTAAAATGAGGCCCTTAGGGTAGGCCTTATTCCATTTTAACTGGTGTCCTTATAAGAAAAGAAAGTTTGGATACACAAAAAAACACCAAACATGCACATGCATGAAGGAAAGACAATGTGAGGACACAGCAAGGAGATGACTATCTGCAAGATAAGGAGAGAGACCTCAGCAGAAACCAAACCTGCTGACACCTTGATCTTGCACTTCGAGTCACCAGGACTGTGAGAAAATAAACTTCTGTTGCTTAAGCCACCCAGACTGTATTATTTTGTTACAACATCCCTAGCAAACTAACAAACCACCTAAGTTTCTCTAGAATAATCTATAACTTAAAATACAGATTTCCAGTCCCTGTTCAAGTGCCTGAATCCTGGACCTGGTGTGTAAGCATCTGCATTTCAACAGTTATCCCAAGAGTATTCTGATGTCAAGTAAAGTTTGAGAACCTCTGATAGCAATCATCTTTATAGATCAAAACTAATAAACATTTAATCTTTTCTGCTTTAAAATACTGTTTTTTGATTATATTTTGGCAGTAACAAGGTTCGAAAATTAAGATAATAGAAAATTCACTGTTTTTCTGTTTTCAGTTCTCTATTAACCGACACTTCTTACAGAAACAGACTATTTTATATGGTCCCAAGTCCTGCCTCTTACATTAGATAGGGATACCTGACAGGCAGAGGACAGGGAACTCTTCATTAACACCATGGCTGATTTCATGCTTAACACTTGCCAACACCTGCAAACACAGCCAAGACTTATTCCTTTGACTAATTCTCTCTTTATTCTTAAATTTTAAAAGAACATTAAATTAAAACCCAGTCACTATATATAGAATATATGACATTTAAAAAATATTGCAATACTTGTAGGAAAAATCTTGTGGCCAAATCTTGCCCTCAGTCACACAGATACCTCCCACTAATGTCATATTAGGGCCCTCTCACTATCTTCAACTAATTCAAGACAACAAATCTACAAAGGTTGAAATGAACATTCTGATCAATTGTAGGGTAGTTTTCTCTCTCCTCTTACAAAAAGAGGAACCCTGTGTATACGCATGTAAAGAAATGTGAAAAGGGGCAATGATAGGCAAAAACACTAGATAAAGTTTTTGCAAAGCCTTAAAAAGAGCCTTGCTCATTTCTTTAGCTTGCTTTCCTGAAAAGGAAAATTTCACCAATCTGCGGATGTACGCACAGTTCTATCTGATTTACTAGTCTCTGAAATTATGTCAGGTTTTTTAGGTTTGCTTTTTGTCAGTTATTTTATACACTCCATCTTTGATAACAAAATTAACAGCTTGAATATTCCTTATCACTTCAACTCAAGTCCAAAGACATTAATTTAATGTCTCCTATATGTCAAGCATTGTGCCAAGTTCTACAATGCTCACCCTTCTGGCTCTATAGACATGACACATCTTCTTTAACTGAAAATACAGTATTTCCAAAGCATGTACATATACATCATATACGCAGGCCCCAAAATACACATGCACGCATATTCTCCCTTCCCTCTCTCTCTTCCTCCTTCTCTCCCTCCTCTCCCCCCTACCCGACCCCGACATCTTTTTCTCTCCTCCCTCTCTTCTTCTTTCTCGCTCATGTAAATTGTAACCATTCTTCCTAGGGCTGTCAGTTTCTGTCTGACCAATAAACATAAAGTCAGAGAAATTTTTCTTAGTTGCCATGGAGGAAACAGTATAATTTTCCTTCCTGTAACCCAACCATATATTTCCATTTTCTACTCTAAAATGAGGAGGAGGAGGGGGAGAAGTTATAATATTTACTGGTTGCTTATTTCTGTACTAAAAACGATGCTGTATGTTGTCTACATGGATTATATACTATCATTATTACTTGTATTTTGTAGATGAGTCTTAGGGTAAATTTTCCTAGATTGCTGAGCTAGTACCTGGTGGAACAAGGCATCTAACCTGGCTGTTCTAGCTCTAGAATCCATCTGTTTAATAAAATATGCCATTTCTAGTTCTGCTGAAACAAAAAGTTTCAATATGGAATAAAAATGCTTTTAGATTTCACTAGGGTCATTACTGGAAACAGCCATTTGAGGGTGGATTTGCTATCAAGAATATTATTCATTAAGGTACTTGAAGACTCTCATATTTAATTGTTTTCAAAGCTCACTCCATTTTTGTTTTTCACATCTTACGTTGGCATGCTGATTATTTGGATTACATATTTTTGTACTGTTTTTTATTTCCTGGAATTTTGACTACTGTATTTCTTTTTATCCTCTCTAGTAATTAATATTTTATTAAATATTGTTTTTGCCTTTATTATTTCTTCCCTTATTATTTATTTTGGTGTAACTCTTCTTGCTTCTTTGGGTGGGTATGGATATTATTTATTTTCATTTGTTTTTCTATTTTTAACAAAAGCTTTTGAGGCTGTCAAAAGTACTATTTTAACTGCATAACACAGGATTAGATGCACACATTGATTATTTTCAATTTCCTCAGTTGTAAATATTTTGTCATTTCCATCATGATTTTTTGAATAATCTATTACTTATTCAGGACTTCATTATAAAGTCTCTTAATATGAAGAAAATGTCAACTTTTTCAATGTTGATCTTTAACTGCATTATTAGAGAATATGGTATGTTTGATATTAATTATTTAAACTCTTTAAAATTTATTTGCAAACTAGTACCTGGTAAATTTTAGTGTATGTTCCAGGAGTACTGGCATACTATTTATTGGAAGCAGATTTCTATTAGCAGATTTCTATCAGCTCAAAATTTTTAGTATTTTTGTTCAAAGTGTCTACAAATTACTTGTGATCTTATTATATTTTTACAGATAATACAAAAGTTTATACCTGTGCCTGTTTGGTCAATGGGTTTCTGACAGAGCTGCATTAAAATTCCCTGCTATCATTATGGATTTGTGAATCCCTTACTATCATTTTGTCTGTGGTTGCTCTGTACATTTTTGAGCTAGAATGTTAAGTGCACATAAACTTCTGAATAAAATATCTTTTTGGTGTATTTTTACTTTTATCATATATAATGACCCCCTTTATTCTTTTTAATTGTGGGAGATGCCAACATTTTAATTTTATATGAATTTTGCTAATTTCATTTTTAAAATGTTTTATTTGCCTATTATATTACTTTACATTATTTTATTTTTACACATTCTTTGGAATTTGCTTATGTATATCACTTATACATAGCATATAGCTGGTCTTTGGACTTAAAAAGGTATATTTAATTTGTTAATATGTATATGGATACCAATATATTTAAAATTATTTCCTCCCTATCATTTTGGGTTTCCTGCTTACTATTCATACCGTTTGTCCTATTTCTTTTCCTTCCTTGATTTCACATGGATTGACAAACATTCTGTGCCTTTTTCCATTGCTGATTTTTACAATCTAAGTTATGTTTCTCATCGTTTAGTGTTTATTTTTAATGCATTACAGACTTTCTAAAATCTACATTATCCAGTACTTCTAGTCTCTTTTGGCCATGACAAGGAAATATCTTCACTGTTCTTTAAACACACTTTCTCTCAAGTCTTATTTTTTGCAAACATTTTTAACTCTTTAAAACTTATCCCTTTGCCTTTACAAAATTCATTAGTTTTTTTTAAATGAGGAGGTGAACTAAATCCAACCAGCAAATTTTACTAATGTTTGTGCTCACCATACCATTAGCCACAACTTGTCTACTTTTTTCAAGTTTTTTTCTCATTGAAAACAACATTTTTAACAGGTTTTGGTTTTGTCTTTTTTTTTTTTTTTTTTTAGATGGGGCTTATGGGTTTACATATCTTAATATCTGGTGATGTTTTAATTTTGCTTTCACTCTTTAATGACACTCTGGTGGGTCATAAAATCCTAAGTTGACAGTAATTTATCTCAACATTTTAAAGTTATAATTTCATAGTTTTCTGGCATCATTATTACCAATGAAAAGTCTAATTATCAGTTACTCTGTATAAAGTCAGATTATTATTAAGCCATAAGAGTTAGGCATTTCCAGTTGCAAAAGATGGTATACAAATAAATGGCTATATTTCAAATCCATATAAAAAATAAAGTAAATATCTACTTCATAACATTCAGAAAAAGAATACCAGGTGAATTAAATTCTTACATATAAAAATACAGAAATTATTAGAAGAAAATGAAGAAGAATTATATTACATCCTAGAATTTATTTTTGTACCCCGGACCGGAAGACACTATGAACAAAGTTGAAAGACAAGTCATAGACTGGGAGAGATTCTCTAACACATGCTAGATGAACAGGTATCAAGAGTATATAAATAATTCCTATCAGCTATTACATTATCCTTTCTACTTATGTGTGTATACAGACATATACATATACAGATAAAGATTTAGGTATACAATTTTATCAACTTTTGACAGGGGAAAAAATAAAACATGCTAAACAGATTTTGAGCTGTTTTCCTATCTCTCAAGTTCAATTTTGAGAAAGGCTCTGTTTTACAAATACGCAAATCAGTTCCAGTGAAGGAAGGGTTAAGGTTTTTACTACTCATTTCTAAGCTTCAGTGGGATTATTTGCAAAAGGATGCAAGAGACTAATGTAAGGGCCTTTATGCAGTTCATGTAGTCCTATGTACTTATGTATAGGGCTATAGTGAAAAAACAAAAAGCTGTAGAAGGAAAATACAAATTCAGAGGCAGTTCTACTCTTTATTAATGTGTGATCTTGGGCCAACTGCTCTACTTCTCAGAACCTCTGTTCTCTATCTTTAAAGCAAGAATAATAATACCTAACTCATATGTTTGTTATATTTAATAGGTTAATTACATAGCATGCTTGGTACAGAATTTAAGAAATATTATTCTCTTTTTTTCTTATAATAGTTATTTGTATAAACTTCTTAAAATAATTTTTAATTTATGATTTTTTGTGTGTTACTTTCATTCTTTAAGAACTTTTCTTTCAACTTTGTATCTTCTTGATTTGAGACTGGCAAGAATCTGTTTTAATAGCAGTTCCTTGGGACCACTTTCACAGAAAGCATGAAAGATCTACAATTACAAACTGCTAGTCTTTACTCATAAAAGGTCATCTAAAAATCATGTGTTTAGTGTCATACCTATTAAAAAAAACCTTTTTTTTCCAAAACCAGAATGCAAAATATTAACCTGGGTTGACCAGATCTACAACTGCATACCAGTTATAATATATAGTTGACTAAAGCCAGATTATTATTTTTGAAATTCAGTAATGAAAATGTGGTTCAAGAACAGTTAAAATATTCAAGGCAAGATCTCTCAGTGGGCAGTCAATTTATAGGAATAATAGAATATTAGCAGCATAGGTTATTTCCCATCATGTATAAGCCATCTTGAAATTTTATTATAAATTATCTAATTTAATTGTTAACACTTTCATTTCTTTGTATTGAAAATTTTCTTTTTCTCTGTACTTTTATTTTTAGCTGTATTTGGGCAAACTGTTCTTTCAAAATACATAGCCAATGATAATAAAAATTTAGGAAATCTATTCATATTGAGCTTCGTTTATTCCACTCACATTTAAATTCATTTAATGATGAAAAGATAAATTTTCTTTTTCTCTTTCCCTGAACTGGTAAATAATGACAACAAGAAGAACAATAGCAGGGATACCTTATAGAGTTCCTGCTGGATTTCTCTGACAGTGGCCTCACAAACTACTAAGAATGAAGTAGGAATTATCAACAAGTTCTCTTTCCTTCTCACCCTTCAAGTTAAATGATAACCAATTTCTATCAAGTTGACCACCTTTACCCACTCCTCACCATCCAAACAGCTACCACCTTAATCTGAGCCCTCGTCATTTCTTTCAATGCCACTGCCCTAGGACTCTCTCTCCACAGGGCACTTACATCCTCAAAATACACATCTGATAATGTGACTCTCTAGTTTTAAAATCTGATTTTAATTTTGTGGTTAGTGTATATACTTAGCATTTAGGCAATTTTTTGTTTACATAGATAATTTTAGAACCAGAAGGTTCAGCTCTGAATAATATTACTGATTCTAGATAAGTGTGAGGAATGTGGGAAAAAAGAAGACATTTCTTGGCACTCTAGATGAAAATAGGATTTTTTTTTTTTATGGGAAGAGGAAATCATAGAATCATGTGTGTCTTCCAAGTTGAATTGCTAATTTAAGCTTCTTATTGGTCGGGGGATTAGAACTGGGAGGGCACCATTTTAGAATATATGGTCACATAAATTTATTTCAATGAGAGTAAAATTTTGGAAATGTACCATATGCTATTTCCAAGAGCAATCTCTAAGCTGCAGGTAGAATAAAACAGACCAAAGAAATAACTACAACTTCACAGAAATAGTTTGGAGGGTTTAAGTTACCACAATAAACAACAAAAAATAAAGTCCTTCTGCAAGCAGAAGAGTCACATGCCTTTTTCATTGATTTTGTCATTTCATCACGCACAACAAACCTATGTCAACATGAGTGGCAAATTTCAATGGGAAAAAAATGTACAAGTCAAGGTCATGAGAGCAGAAAATATACTTAGGAAACTGTCTACTGTAAAATGAGAGGGCTTGTCCTTTAGGATAGGATCCACAACACACTGTATCCAAAGAGATGTTAAAGATCATTTTATTAATTTAACATAGTTGTCTTTCAGTCAGTATGAATCAGTATTTTTAAAGAGAGAAAAAATACGACAATGTATGGTAGCCTTACTAATTAGGCATCACTTTCATAAAATATTATTAGTTTTTTATTGTATCAGTTTGCTAGGGCTGCTGTAACAGAGTACATACACAAACTCGGTAGCTTAAACAACAGAAATTTATTATCTCACAGTTCTAGAGACTAGAGATTCGAGATCAAGGTGGCACAGGGCCATGCTCCTTCTGAAGATGCTAGGGAAGTTCTGAGCCTCTCTCCTAGCATCTATGTGTGTTTCATTTCTGTGTTCAAATTTCTCCTTTGTATGAAGACATCAGTCACACGGGATTAGGGACTAAACCAATTCCAGTATGACCTCATCTTAACTAATTACAACTGCAATGACCCTGTTTCCAAATCAGGTCACATTGCGAGGCACTGGGGGTTAGGACTTCAGCCCATGAATTTTGGGGGACCCAACTGAACCCTTAACAGTTACTCAATATTTTCATTACCCTTAAACATTATGGATAGTGTGAGAAATCACGCTTCATTGGTTTTTGTTTTTGTTGGGCGATTTTACATTGTGCAAGACAATTAAAAAATGCAAACACTGTCCTTTTGCTCAAAGAGCTAGGAAGTTTGGAAGGGAGATACATAGATATATGAAGAGATGTCTCTTAATACAAGACATAAATGATGTGGTCAAATAAATATCACTAGGAACAGGAATAATGGAGTTCTAGAAGGATTTTGCAAGTATGATCAAGCTTTTAAAAAGAAAGTTGTACAATGAGCAGAATTTTATGTGCAAAAATATGGAAGTGGTGAGTTGTACACTACCCAGACACACACAGGAACACAAACAAACATTCACACACACAAAATGAAGATTCCTAAAAGGGGAAAAGGGGGCACAAGTCTGAACTCTTTGGAGAGAACCTTAAATGCTAAGCTGAAGAGTTTGGATTTTGTCACATAAGCAACGGGAAGGCACAGAAGCATTTAAGAGTAACATTCCAAAATGATAATTCAGGGAAATTAATGAAGGCAGAATTTAAAATGACTGAAGGAAGGAAATCATGGAAATAACATATTAAATCTCTTTAGAGGATAAACCAAAGGATAGACACTTCCCTTTCACATATGTGAAATCCCCATCCCTCTTCTGAGAGAATTCAGTTTGCCAATCCTCTTCCTTTCCTGACACTTCATCAATTATGAAGCAATGGAAGCCTGGAAAAGCTATAGAAGTGGACTTACTGCTGTACCTGATTACAGTGTACTGGATCATCATGAAGCAGAGTAACAGTAATTTGAAAGCCTCAGCCTCAAAGAACTAGAGATCACAATTTACCAATCTACTAAACACCTGTGGTCACAAGATGGGAAGTGAGTTCATATTTCTAAAATATTTTAAATATTACTGGAAGGTAATGATGAGCAGGTTTGTACTGAAACTTATTAAGTGAAGAAGGTCATTGTTATTTTGAACTGCACATGCAAAAAATTATGTTATGGAACACAGGAAAAAGAGTCCCCTCTTTGTGATTCAGGAGAGACTGGAGCAGGAATATGCACTTAGTTTGGGGATCTCATTATGGGAAAAAGAGAGACATACTGCAGGAAGTTCATAAGAAATCAACAGGAATAATTAAGGAACCAGAAGTATTTACTCTAGAGGAAATATTAAAAGAATAAATAATGTACATGCAGTTGGCTAACTAAGGGGAACATGAGAATTGTCTGCAAATACCCAATGTGTGTAAACATTGAAAACTGAAAGTCAATATAAAGCCTAGAGCAAGAAGGTAAAATTAAAAATAAGGCAATTAAATAAAAAGGAAAATTCTGGCAGAATACAAGAGAAAGCAAGGCACTTTCTGTACAAATAGTAATAGCTGGCCTAAGTTTCCCCAGAATATTTGAAAATAAACTAGTCAAATAATAACATGTGTTACGTGGGGTACAAGCACCCAGGAATAAATGTTTTACCCAATAACATGTTATTTTCCTTCCTTTAAAAATTTTTAAAATATTTCATCACTAATGGAATAAAGATGTGGGGAAAGTATGTTTTGGCTTAACTGGAAAATAAAAGTGCAAGTTAGTCATCTAAGATGTTTGAAGGGACTTCACTGGTGGTCCAGTGGTTAAGAATCCACCTTCCAATGAAGGGGACTGGGTTCGATCCCTGGTCAGGGAACTAAGATCCCACATACCGCGGGACAACTAAGCCTGCACACCCCAACTACTGAGCCCACACGCTACAACTACAGAGCCCGCACACCACAACGAAAGATCCCACATGCTGCAACTAAGACCTAACACAGCCAAAAATCAATCAATAAATAAATATTAAAAAAATAAAAATAAAATGTTTGAAGATAGAATGTTGATTCTGTACGGTAAGAGATTCCAGTCAATGTACTCTCTTATCTGGAATAAATACTAGTTACCTGCAAGTGGGAGAAATGAGCTGAATTTTGTATTGTTTATCCCTTTTTCATTACCACTCTCCCCTTGGAAGAAAGATGAGGGAAAAGGACTTTTTCATGAGGCTATACAGCTGGCTCCCCTCTTCCCCACAGGCTTCTCTTCTCACCTGGGACTGCCTGATAACCCCATCACCACCAAATCACACAACTATAACCCCCTCTTTCATTTACTTAACCCGCCGTCTCTTATTTTAATCAATATGATTTGAGGGCTCCTATCAGTACCTGTAGAGCATAGGGGAAGACCACTGAGGGGAAGCTGTCATCATCAGAAGCGTGATACCTCTGCTCATTACCACCAGCACCCAGCACAGAGCTGGTTCAAATCTCAGAAAACATTTGTGAATTAAATAAATGTGTTGTGCCCTCAATCCTTTCTTCATAATGAGAAGGAAATGAGTCTTACCTTCTTTAATACTGTGTGAATGATAAAAGACTTTCTGATGATTTCATAATCATTGTTATGGATGTGTGTTTTTGTTTTAGTTTTATTTTGGTTTTCCAAGAGCATGACTATTATTTCTTCACTGATAGAGGCAGAATATTTCATTCAAAACAGTCTTCAGGAAAAGCACTGTTCAGGTTTCTGTTTTCACACAAGAATCAGGTTGGCCATTTACCCTAAAATCAGACCTCACTATTTACAAGGTGGGTTGAATAGAGTGTCCTGGAACTGGGGATGTACTCTGAGATTTAATTTGCTGCATTATTTCAAGTCAAAGTCTCAGTTTGCATATGTGTAAATAGGTGCCACTCCTGCCTGACCTATGTCACCAGCGATGCTTCACTTTTCCAAAGGAAGTTTGGTTTAGGAAGGCAAATAGCAATATCTTCAGAAGACCAATGTAAATTGAATAACCACAAGATTTACTGACCACTACTGTTAGAAGGAAAGAGCCATGGAAGACTACCTCCCTAACCATTAACATGCAGAGGGGAGCTTGCATCCACAGTCTCCTTTTACTTTTAATATAGTTCCTCCTGTTACCCCAGTAGTCTAGCATGTTATAGTTTCAAAATAACACCTTTATTTATAATAAAAATGACTTTCACCCTGTCTGAATTTCATAAACTTTCTAAATAAAAACTCCTTAAATTTCAGCTCATTACACAAAACCAACTGACAAATTTTCTGCAGTTTTATACTTCAGCCAGTAAAAATTACTGCCTATTCCCTGACCTATACCAGTAAAAAATTAATTCTATTGAAAACTTAAACATAAAAATACATATCCTTATAACTTAAACTTTTATGGCTATGTATGCTCCTTTGCGTTTAAATTTTAAGAAAGCAACAGTGAGATCAGGTGGGCAGTAAAGTGATCACAAGCCTATATCTAATGAATGTGAAGACATATGGTGTGACTTGGAGCTGGAGAGCCAATGTTCTCTTGGTCTAACACAGTTCATGAAGTGAAGTGTAAAACAGGACACAAGTGACTTGGGTAGAGTCATTTAGCATCTGTTCCAGTCATGTTAATTCAGGTTGGACATCATATGAAGGCAGGAACATAACATGATGCAGAACCATTTAAAAAAAAAAACATAATTGCCAGTTTAATAGCATAGCAAGAAATGAATTTTTAACCTTTACAGGCAGGAAACTGGGTTCCTTTTTTGTTTTTTGTGTTTTTTGGGGAGGGATTAATTTTATTTTATTTTTTAATTGAAGTATATTTGATTAATAATATTATATTAGTATTAGGTGTATAGCATAGTGATTCAATATTTTTATAGATTATGCTCCATTTAAAGTTATTACAAAATAACAACTATATTTCCATGTGCTGTAGGGTATATCCTTGTTGCTCATTTATTTTATAATAGTTTAGTTTGTATCTCTTAATCTGATACCATTATCTTCCCGTTCCCCATTTCCCTCTTTCCACTGCTAACCATTACTTTGTTCTCTTTATCAGTGGGTCTATTTCTGTTTTGTTATATACATGCATATACATTCATGTTATTTTTCAGATTCCACATGTAGGTGATAACAGAGTGTTTGTCCTTATCTGCCTGACTTACTCCACTAAGCATACTACCCTTGAGATCCATCCACACTGTTGCAAACAACAGAATTTCATTATTCTTTATGGCTGAGTAATATTCCATTGCATATATACACATTTGTATTTTTAAGGAAAAGTTAAAATTATTGGGGTGTTGAAATTAATAGCCATCATTGCCTCAGCTACTCCTACAATTTCCTAGATGTTGTAGCTGTGTAGGAGGAAAACTGAAAGCTGGACTTGGAAGGCAGGAAGGGTAGAGATAGATTAATTTTTCTTCTTTGTTTAATTTTTCTTTTCAAATAGTGTATGTTTTTTTAACATCTTTATTGGCGTATAATTGCTTTACAATGTTGTGTTAATTACTGCTGTACAACAAAGTGAATCAGCTATACATATACATATATCCCCACATATCCTCCCTCTTGTGTCAGCCTGCCAACCTCCCTATCCTACCCCTCTAGGTGGTCACAAAGCACCGAGCTGATCTCCCTGTGCTTTGTGGCTACTTCCCTCTAGCTAGCTATTTTACATTTGGTAGTGTGTATATGTCAATGCAACTCTCTCACTTCGTACCATCTTACACTTCCCCTCCCCGTGTCCTAAAGTCCATTCTCTACATCTGCGCCTTTATTCCTGTCCTGCTACTAGGTTCATTAGTACCATTTTTTTTAGATTCCATCTATATGTGTTAGCATACGATATTTTTCTCTTTCTGACCTACTGCACTCTGTATGACAGACTCTAGTTCCATCCACCTCACCACAAATATCTCTATTTCATTTCTTTTTATGGCTGAGTAATATTCCATTGTATATATGTGTCACATCTTCTTTATCCATTCCTCTGTAAATGGACACTTAGGTTGCTTCCATGTCCTGGCTATTGTAAATAGTGCTGCAATGAACATGGTGGTACATGTCTCTTTTTGAATTATGGATTTCTCAGGGTATACGCACAGTAGTGGGATTGCTGGGTCATATGGTAGTCTAGTTTTAGTTTTTTAAGGAACCTCAATCAATTTACATTCCCACCAACCGTACAAGAGGGTTCCGTTTTCTCCACACCCTCTCCAGCATTTATTGTTTGTAGATTTTTTCACGATGGACATTCTGACGGGTGTGAGGTGATACCTCATTGTAGTTTTGATTTGCATTTCTCTAATGATTAGTGATGTTGAGAATCCTTTCTTGAGTTTGCTGGCAATCTGTATATCTTCTTTGGAGAAATGTCTATTTAGATCTTCTGCCCATTTTTGGATTGGGTTGTTTGTTTTTTTGATATTGAGCTACTTGTATATTTTGGAGATTAATCCTCTGTCAGTTGCTTCATTTGGAAATATTTTCTCTTATTCTGAGGGTTGTCTTTTTGTCTCGTTTATGGTTTCCTTTGCTGTGCAAAACCGTTTAACTTTCATTAGGTCCCATTTGTTTATTTTTGTTTTTATTTCCATTTCTCTAGGAGGTGGGTCAAAAAGGATCTTGCTGTGATTTATGTCACAGAGGGTTCTCCCTATGATTTCCTCTAAGAGTTTTAGAGTGTCTGTCCTTACATTTAGGTCTTTAATCCATTTTGAGCTTATTTTTGTGTATGGTGTTAGGAAGTATTCTAATTTCATTCCTTTACATGTAGCTGTCCAGTTTTCCCAGCACCACTTATTGAAGTGTCAGTGTTTTCTCTATTGTATATTCTTGCCTACTTTATCAAAGATAAGATGACCGTATGTCTGTGGGTTTATCTCTGGGCTTTCTATCCTGTTCCATTGATCATTATTTCTGTTTCTGTGCCGGTACCATACTGTCTTGATTATTGTAGTTTGGTAGTATAGTCTGAAGTCAGGGAGCCTGATTCTTCCAGCTCCGTTTTCCTTTCTCAAGATTGCTTTAGCTATTCAAGGTCTTTTGTGTATACATACAAATTGTGAATATTTTTGTTCTAGTTCTGTGAAAAAAACCATGGGTAGTTTGATAGGGATTGCATTGAATCTGTAGATTGCTTTGGGTAGTATAGTCATTTTCACAATATTGATTCTTCCAATGCAAGAACATGGTATATCTCACCATCTGTTTGTATCATCTTTATTTTCTTTCATCAGTGTATTATAGTTTTTCTAAGTACAGGTCTCTTGTCTCTTTAGGTAGGTTTTTTCTAGGTATTTTATTCTTTTTTTGCAGTGTTAAATGGGAGTGATTCCTTAATTTCTCTTTCAGATTTTCCATCATTAGTATATAGGAATGCAAGAGATTTCTGTGCATTAGTTTTGTATCCTGCTACTTTACCAAATTCGTTAATTAGCTCTAGAAATTTTCTGGTAGCATCTTTAGAATTCTCTATGTATAGCATCATGTCATCTGCAAACAGTGACAGTTTTACTTCTTCTTATCCGATTTGGATTCCTTTTATTTCTTTTTCATCTCTGATTGCTGTGGCTAAAACTTCCAAAACTATGCTGAATAATCACAGTGAGAGTGGGCAACTTTGTCTTGTTCATGATCTTAGAGGAAATGCTTTCACTGTTTCTCCATTGAGAACGATGTTGGCTGTGGGTTTGTCATATATTGCCTTTATTATGTTGAGGTAAGTTCCCTCTATGCCTATTTTCTGGAGTTTTTATAATAAATGGGTGTTTAATCTTGTTGAAATCTTTTTCTGCATCTATTGAGATTATCATATGGTTTTTACCGTTCAATTTGTTAATATGGTGTATCACATTGATTGATTTGCATATAATTGAAGAATCCTTGCATTCTTGGGATAAACCCCACTTGATCATGGTGTTTGATCCTTTTAATGTTCTGTTGGATTCTGTTTGCTAGTATTTTGTTGAGGATTTTTGCATCTATGTTCATCAGTGATATTGGTCTATAGTTTTTTTCTGCTTTTGGTATCAGGGTGATGGTAGCCTCATAGAATGTGTTTGAGAGGGGTCCTCCCTCGGCTATATTTTGGAACATCTTGAGAAGGGTAGGTGTTGCTCTTCTCTCAATGTTTGATAGAATTCACCTGTGAAGCCATCTGGTCCTGGGCTTTTGTTTGTTGGAAGATTTTTAATCACAGTTTCAATTTCAGTGCTTGTGATTGGTCAGTTTATATTTTCTATTTCTTCCTGGTTCAATCTCAGAAGGTTGTGCTTTTCTAAGAAGTTGTCCATTTCTTCCACGTTGTCCATTTTATTGGCATATAGTTGTTTGTAGTAATCTTTCATGATTCTTTGTATTTCTGCAGTGTCAGTTGTTACTTCTCCTTTTTCATTTCTAATTCTGTTGACTTGAGTCTTCTCCTCCACTTTCTTTTTTCTTTTTTTGGATGAGTCTGGCTAATTGTTTATCAATTTTGTTTACCTTCTCAAAGAACCAGCTTTTAGTTTCACTGATCCTTGCTATTGTTTCCTTCATTTCTTTTTCATTTATTTCTTATCTGATTTTTATGATTTCTTTCTTTCTGCTAACTTTGGGGTTTTCTTTTTTGTTGTTGTTCTTCTTCCTTCTCTAATTGCTTTAGGTGTAAGGTTAGGTTGTTTATTTGAGATTTTTCTTGTTTCTTGAGGTAGGAAAGTATTGCTATAAAATTCCCTCTTAGAACTGATTTTGCTGCATCTCATAGGTTTTGGGTCATCGTGTTTTCGGTGTCATTTGTTTCTAGGTAACTTTTGATGTCCTCTTTGATTTCTTCAGTGATCTCTTTGTTATTTAGTAACATATTGTTTAGTCTCCATGTGTTTGTATTTTTTACAGTTTTTTATCCTGTACTTGATATCTAGTCTCATAGCATTGTGTTCAGTAAAGATACTTGATATGATTTCAATTTTCTTAAATTTACCAAGGCTTGATTTCTGTCCCAAGATATGATCTATCCTGGAGAATGTTCCATGAGCACTTGAGAAAAAAGTGTATTGTGTTGTTTTTGGATGGAATGTCCTACATATATCAATTAAGTCCACCTTTTTTAATGTGTCATTTAAAACTTGTGTTTCCTTTTTATTTTCATTTTGGATGATCTGTCCTTTGGTGAAAGTGGGGTGTTAAAGTCGCCTACTATGATTGTGTTACTGTCGATTTCCCCTTTTATGGCTGTTAGGGTTTGCCTTATGTATTGAGGTGCTCCTATGTTGGGTGCATAAATATTTACAATTGTTATATCTTCTTCTTGGATTGATCCCTTAATCATTATGTAGTGTCCTTCTTTGTCTCTTGGGATAGTCTTCATTTTAAAGTCTCTTTTGTCTGATATGAGAATTGTTACTCCAGCTTTCTTCTGATTTCCATTTGCATGGAATATCTTTTTCCATCCCCTCACTTTCAGTCTGTATATGTCCCTAGGTCTGAAGTGGGTCTCTTGTAGACAGCATATATACAGATCTTGTTTTCATATCCATTTAGCCAGTCTATGTCTTTTGGCTGGAGCATTTATTCCATTTACATTTAAGGTAATTATCGATATGTATGTTCCTATTACCATTTTCTTAATTGTTTTTTGTTTGTTATTGTAGGTCTTTCCTTCTCTTGTGTTTCCTGCCTAGAGAAGTTCCTTTAGCATGTGTTGTAAAGCTGGTTTGGTGGTGCTGAATTCTCTTAGCTTTTGCTTATCTGTAAAGGTTTTAATTTCTCCACTGAATCTGAATGAGATCCTTGCTGGGTAGAGTAATCTTGGTTGTAGGTCCTTCTCTTTCATCAATTTAAATATGTCCTGCCACTCCCTTCTGGCTTGCAGAGTTTCTGCTGAAAGATCGGCTGTTAACCTTATAGGGATTCCCTTGTATGTTATTTGATGCTTTTCCCTTGCTGCTTTTAATTTTTTTTCTTTGTATTTAAATTTTGATAGTTTGATTAGTATCTTGGCACATTTCTCCTTGGATTTATCTGGTACAGGACTCACTGCACATCCTGGACTTTATTGATCATTTCCTTTCCCATATTAGGGAAGTTTTCAAGTATAATCTCTTCAAATATTTTCTCAGTCCCTTTCTTTTTCTCTTATTCTTCTGGGACCCCATAATTCAAATGTTGGTGTGTTTAATGTTGTTCCAGAGGTCTCTGAGACTGTCCTCAATTCTTTTCATTCTTTTTTCTTTATTCTACTCTCCAGTAGTTATTTCCACTATTTTATCTTCCACGTCACATATCCGTTCTTCTGTCTCAGTTATTCTGCTATTGATTCCTTCCAGAGAGTTTTTAATTTCATTTATTGTGTTGTTCATCATTGTTTGTTTGCTCTTTAGTTCTTCTAGGTCCTTGTTAAATGTTTCTTGTATGTTCTCCATTCTATTTCTAAGATTTTAGATCATCTTTACTGTCATTACTCTAAATTCTTTTTCAGGTAGTCTGCCTATTTCCTCTTCATTTGTTTGGTCTGGTGGGTTCTTACCTTGCTCCTTCATCTGCTGTGTATTTCTCTGTCTTCTCATTTTGTTTTACTTACTGTGTTTGAGGTCTCGTTTTCGCAGGCTGCAAGTTTGTAGTTCCCATTGTTTTTGGTGTCTGTCCCCAGTGGGTAAGGTTGGTTCAAGGGCTCGTGTAGGCTTCATGGTAGAGGGGACTGGTGCCTGTGTTCTGGTGGGTGGGGCTGGATCTTGTATTTCTGGTGGGCAGGGCCATGTCTGGTGGTGTGTTTTGGGGTGTCTATGAACTTAGTATGATTTGAGGCAGCCTCTCTGCTAATGGGTGGGGTTGTGTTCCTGTCTTGCTAGTTGTTTAGTGTTGTGTGTCCAGCACTGGAGAATGCTAGCCATTGAGTGGAGCTGGGTCTTAGCGTTGAGTTGGAGATCTCTGGGAGAGCTCTCGCCGAATAATATAATATGGGGCCGGGAGGTCTCTGGTGGTCCAATGTCCTGAACTTGGCTCTCCTACCTCAGAGGCTCAGGCCTAACACCAGGCTGGAGCACCAAGACCCTGTCAGCCACATGGCTCAGAAGACAGAGAAAAAAAGAAAGAAAAAAGAAGGAAGGAAGGAAGGAAGGAAGGAAAGAGAAAGAAAGAAATTAAATAATTAAAATTTTAAAAATTATTAAAATAAAATAAATTTTTAAGTAATTAAAATAAAAGAAGCGAGCAACCAAACCAATAAACAAATCCACCAATGATATCAGGAGCTAAAAACTGTAGTAAGATAAACATAAAAATCAGAAACAAGTCATTCGCATACAGCGAAACCTAATTCTACAGTTGCTCCCAAAGTCCACCGGCTCAATTTTGGGATGATTCATTGTCTATTCAGGTATTCCACAGATGTATGGTACCTCAAGTTAACTGTGGGGATTTAATCCATTGCTCCTGAGGCTGCACGGAGAAATTTCCCTTTCTCTTCTTTGTTTGCACAGCTCCTGGGGTTCAACTTTGGATTTTGCCCTGCCCTTGCATGTAGGGCAACTCAGGGTGTCTGTTCCCTGCCCCACAGGAGGGGATTAAGGTAGCGGCTGATTAGGGGGCTGTGGCTCACTCAGGCTGGGGGGAGGGAGGGGTACTGAATTCAGGGCAAGCCTGTGGCGGCAGAGGCTGATGTGACATTGCAACAGCCTGGGTGTGCCATGTGTTCTCCCGGGGAAGTTGTCCCTGGATCATGGGACCCTGGCAGTGGTAGGCTGCACAGGCTCCCAGGAGGGGGCAGGCAAGGAGGTGTGGATAGTGATCTGTGCTTGCACACAGGATTCTTGGTGGCTGCAGCAGCAGCCTTAGCATTTCATGCCTGTCTCTGGTGTCTGCACTGATAGCCACGGCTCGTACCCATCTCTGAAGGTCGTTTAGGCGGTGCTCTGAATCTCCTCTCCTTGCACACCTGAAACAATGGTCTCTTGACTCTTAGGCAGTTCCAGACCTTTTCCCGGACTCCCTCCCAGCTAGGTATGGCACACTAGCCCCCATCAAGCTGTATTCACACAGCCAACCCCAGTCCTCTCCCTGGAATCTGACTTCTGAAGCCGGAGCCTCAGCTCCCAGCCCCCACCCGTCCCAGCAGTTGAGCAGACAAGCCTCTCCGGCTGGTGAGTGTTGCTCCGCACCAATCCTCTGTGCAGGAATCTCTCTGCTTTGCCCTCTGCACCCCTGCTGCTGCGCTCTCCTCCGTGGCTCCGAAGCTCCCCCGCTCTGCAACCCCCTCCCCCCCGTCTCCGCCAGTGAAGGGGCTTCCTGGTGTGTGGAAACTTTTCCTCCTTCACAGATCCCTCCCAGAGGTGCAGGTCCCACCCCTATTCTTTGTCTCTGTTTTTTCTTTTTTCTTTTGCCCTACCCAGGTAGTGGGGATTTTCTCACCTTTTGGGAAGTCTGAGGTCTTCTGCCAGCGTTCAATAGATGTTCTTCAGGAATTGTTCCACGTGTAGATGTATTTTTGACGTATTTGTGGGGAGGAAGGTGACCTCCACGTCTTACTCTTCCACCATGTTGAAGCACTGCTCAGTATATTCTTTTTGAGCTCAAGCTCTTAGAGCTAAGGAGATGAATATTCTCAGACTGACACTGGATTGGCTGTACTTTGGTTCATTAAATGTAAGGAGATAAGCTTCCACATGGTGGTTAAGAGACCAAGGCTTTTTTCCATCTTGTGCTCCACCATTCCTCCAAGTCCTCTTCTGAATGGTCTGTAACTGAAGAAGCATCACGTAGCTGCTGCTGTTGGGCCTCCAGCTAAAACTGGGTTCGTTTTAACAGTAAGAGTCTTCATTCCCTTGAAAGCATGACAACATACCATGAAATGAACATGACCTTCCTCTAATAAAGGCAATGATGATCACGATTCAATCATTTATTCATTCACTCATTCTTTAAATCTCAGCTCATATATAAGCCCCTTCATGAAGAGCTATTAACAGTTTTAAAAGTCTGTATATTAGCAGGAGAGATGAGAGTAAGTGTAAATGAGTGCCCAGAATCAAAAGTAGGGAATTCAAAAATTTGGGTATTAGTTTCATACTAGAAAAAACACACAAGACAGTAGGTGGAATAAAAACAAATTATGTGATATGAGGCACCTTGATTAAGGACTTGAAGAATATCATATATTTTAGCCAACTCTTTATTTATTGTACTAGTGTTAAGATAAATTTCTTACACATGGTTTTTCCGGGAAAGGGGAAAAGAGACTACAATTCCTCAACTTTATGATATTTATTCTGAGGCTACATTCACAATTTCAGTTACTTTAAATGTAACAAATGTAGCCAAAAGAGTATTAGTCAATATGCTTTTTAAATTAACATCAGGGTCCAATGGAAATCCAATAGTTTCATAACAGAGTTTTAGAAAACAATTGCTAAATCTGTGGATGAGGATTTTATATCATTTATATACAAAGCTTGGCAATAGGAAGGCAATAGGAATGATATAAGGGGAAAGAGGACACAGAACTGGGAGTCAGGAAATGTGGCTTCTACTCATGGACATTAATTAATTGCAAATGAATCAATCGCTATGAGCTTCAGTTTCGCCACCAGATGAGACGGTCTCTAAGATCCCTTCCATCTCTACAGTCTATTTTAAATTTGTGATTATTGTTAACAAAAAATTGTAAAGCTGGACTTAAATTTCTAAATAAAGTTGATGTTACTTAATAGACTTTACTTTGCCATGACTTATATGTACTGTTAATGAATCTCCATTAGCATTAATACCATCTATTTGCAAAATGGCTTATTGGAAAGCAGCCTAAGGATAGAAAATAGAATGTTTCTGGGAAATATGCTTCTGAGTGTTTTTGAAAATTAGACTCACAACTTTAGTCTCATTTACTTATTTGTTAAAAAAAATTTTATCGAGTGCCTACTATGTGCTAGGAAATAAGCTGGTTATTGAAAAATAAAGCAAGTGCAAAATATTTGCAATTATGTTTGCTATTACTAGTATTCTCATGTCTTATAAAACTTTTCTGGATTATTTTTTACTCATAATGATATTTCTAGAGCCCATTTTCTTTCTGAACTGAAAATGTAAAAGTAAAATTTTCATATTGCAACATGGAGAGGAAATTTTTTAAAAATCTAAAAACTTTTCATGAAATGAAAAATAAGTAAATATAAAACAGAGTACATGGGGGCTTCCCTGGTGGCACAGTGGTTGAGAGTCCGCCTGCCGACGCAGGGGACACGGGTTCGTGCCCTGGTCCGGGAGGATCCCATATACCATGGAGCGGCTGGGCCCCTGGGCCATGGCCGCTGGGCCTGCACGTCAGGAGCCTGTGCTCCACAACGGGAGGGGCCACAACAGTGAGAGGCCCGCGTACCGGAAAAAAAAAAAAAGAGTACATGAACTTATTGTTTTGAAACCAAATAATTACTCAGAAGCTATTTCCATGCTGGTATATCTTAAAGAAAAACTGAAATTTTTAGCTAAACATTGTTATATAAGGCAATTCATAATATACAAAGTTTATCATATAATTTTTTCAGTACATTCTACTATGCAATATATAGGCATAAACCAAATTAGCATGGTGGTTTTAAGTAGTTTCTAGTTGTAAAAAGTGAAAAAGCATAAAATAAAAGTATATATAGTAGCTTTACATAGTATATAATTTTTTTTTTAAAATTCTTTATATGTTTGTAACAGTCCAGAGGGTCCAAATAGGTTTCCATCTTCATTATTTATTACCCATGCCCACAGCCCCTACTCTAACCAAAGGTACACTACCCACTTTTTTCCCTCCACAACCTGGCTTAGTAGGCTCTCTCCTCCTCAACTGTTTTATCAAACCATTCTCACCTGCAAAAAGTACAATATTTTTGTTCTGAAGCACAATAACATAGTTCACATGATAGTCAGATAATAATCACTTGATAGATTGTATGACTTTTCCTAATTTTATTGTTCCTAATTTTTTAGGTCATCACCTTGTAAGAAGATCATACATCCCTACCCATTGCCTTGTAAGGCCTTCCTGGAGGAGGAAATGTATCCTTGAAAACATCCCACACATTACTTCCCACAAAGTTAAGTACTCAGTGATGGTTATTTGAGTAACAAATAGGTTATTGGAGAAAATGAGAAAGATGTTATGATGTAAAAATATATAATGATCTTCCATAAAAAGGAAATTAGAGGTTCACCGTTATTTAGAAGACCTTAATCTTTGAAAAAAAATAATTTTCAGTTTCCTTGGAAATCAGTAATTCTTCTCAAAGATACCAAGAGTATTGGAATCTCCCTTCAGAATGAAGCATTTCGCATTTAGCTCTGTACACTACAAAATGCACACATGATCAGAATGAATAAACTATGAATTGAAAGAACTAAATATTCTAAATAAAATATTGAGAATGTATTAACCAAACTTATAGGGACTGGAATGAGTTTATGTTTGCAATTTTAATCATGAATATAGAAAGCAACTGGATGATTTTGCAGCAAAAAAGCAAGCAAATAGCATATCTTGAGCACCTACTATGAATTAAGTAAGACTAACACTAATAACTACTAATAATACTGATGGGGATAGTAGCAAACCTACAGTAATTTCTATATTCCAGACACTGTTCTAAGCCCCTTAGGTATATTAACTTATTTAATTTCCCCCAACAACACAATAAGAAAAATGTTATTATTACCTCTATTTTACAAATCAGGAAACTGAGAATTAGTGAGCTTAAGAAATTTTTTCCCCCAGTTGCTTACTATGTGCCAGGAACTATGCTAAGCTCTGTATACATTAAATTATCATACTGAATTGCCATAACGACCCATCAAGGTAGGAATCATTTCACTGAAGAGGAAACAGGATTTGGCAAAGTTAACTCATTTGCCAACGGTCACAAGCTAGTAAGTGATAGAGCTAGAATTTGAATCAGATTTGTTTGATTTCAGAGATGGAGCTCTCAATCACTATCCCATTCTGAAGAAACACACACGTGCATACAACACACAAATACACATGTCCACATATACAATTAATTTGTGAGTTACACAAAGCTTGGAGTGATATAAAATATGTTAAATGATAAAGTTTAGATTCAAAAAGATCCCCACAGATGGGAAAGGACATAGATAATTATAAGAAGAGGTTGATAAAAATAAATACCATGCCCTAAATTTGAAACCAGTGAACCATCAGCACAAGTAGAATATAAAAAGGTATAACTTCTTAGGAGGAACATGTATAAAAATAAAAAGGATTGGTGGAGTTATACTTAATTATTTTAACAGGAGTCAATGTTTTAGGGTGGTCATCGAATTTCAGATTGATCTGAAATTGCTTCAGTATAAATAATGACCCTCTCTACTCCATACTTATCAGACCACCTGAAACACCATGATCAGTGATGAAGGTCCTGAGAATTTTTAACCTTTAGAATTGAAGAAGATATGATAGTTGTCTAGATATATTACTATATCAGGGAGAAAGAACACGATTGGCTTAGTATGGACTTAAATGAAAGAACAAGGTATGGTAATTACAAGGAGACAGATTTTTGGTTCAGTCTAATAGTCAAAGACCTTCAAACATGCACCCAGTTGTCTTGATGAGAATACCATCATTCAAGAAGTAACTGGAGTACAGCACGTTGGAGATATTGTCCAATGGATTCAAGCATCCGCCAATAAGTCATATTTAATGTCTTTTCCAAACCTCACTTTTTATGACTCCATGGAATCTCATGTATGTAGGAGAAAAACAAAACAAACCTAAATGTTTGAGTAAAATTCAAGTTAACAATATAAATAAGGTGGCAAGTTATTTAATGGAGTCCCTCAATTCCTCTCACCAATTTTGGACTAGTTTGATCCCTACGAACATTTCAGAAAGTAAAAGAGCAAGGAGCCTGGGTGATTGTTTCATTTTCTGATAAATATGTTTCCGTTATTTTTCCACTGTAATATACTGGAAACAAACTTTTAAAAATGACTCCTATTTCAACACACTCCAGGTATTCTTTTCTCTTATATGTAGAATTTCCTGGCCCTAAACATGAAATATGACATTATAAGTAAAAATTAGCATTCTATTAAATCACATTTCAAAATAACTTCAAGGATTCAGGGCAGGGAGAAACTCACATATTCTTTTTCTTCCTTATAAGGAGTAGAGTATATGAAAAACATAAAGAAAATGTATGTTGTTTCTTTAGTTACAGAACATTCCCTGTCAAAAGGTCTCTCCATGCCTCCTCCCCACCTGACTGTTGTTTCCTGCATTCTCTGTCTCTCCATTATCCTTTGCTTGCTAAAGTAGCTTAGTCTATAATAAAGGCAACTGAGTGTCGGCTTGAGACTGCCATGAAAACTCACATCCACATAAAGCATTTTTTCACTTTTGTTAAGCTTCTTATCACATACACACAAAAGAAAGAACTCTCTCTCCTTCTCTCTCTAGCCTCTCTCTCTCTCTGCCCTTTTTAAACGATTGTTCTAATTTTATTGAGACTCTTTTGCTAGGGTACCACACTACAGTTCACTCACTATAGGAAAGTGAACCCCAAAGAGCCAGCTTGCAACTATGACAAACCATTTCCACTTCTTATGTTAACATTTCATCTCAGAGGACTCTTTTCTCTCTCCGGCAGTTGCAAGGCACCTCTTTGTCTCTATTGCGCTTACTGTGTGAAGGTGCGTCATTGACATTACTGAAGTGAACTCGAAATTGCCAACCTGAAGCTGGCACACGTTTTAACAATTTTGTTGAAGTTGACGCCCCCACGGGACTTGTGCTGCCCTAAGCAGCAGTTTATACTTTCATGACATTTCCCTTCTGAGACAGCCTTAGGTAGAGCCAACATGTCAACTTCTATATTTGGGGGGTTGGGAGAGTTGGTGATTTGATGGAGCTCATTTGATCACACCTGCACCCCCCTCCTGTGTTCATCACAGGTGTCCTTTCTCATTGTTCTCTCTTCCCTCTTCTGAACTCACTTGGTTCTTTAAAGTAGAACAAGTTCTAAAATGGTAACGGTGGTGGCCCTCTCAACAGGAGGATTTTCCAGCAAGAGAAAATGCAAGGCACTAAGGCAGTTCGCTTGCCAAAGCTATAGGCAAAATTCTCTTCTTCTCAAAGTTTGTTTCTACATCCTTTGCTAGGACATACTTCATAAGAAAAATTATGCAAAGAAGCAGCTGCTCTTTCTTTCCAAGGGGACACTAAGTGTGCTGAATATCATTTAGACTAGTGGTTCTCAAAATGTGGTCTGAAGGCCAGCAGCATCAGTACCACCTGGGAACATGTTAGAAATGCAAATTCAGGCCTATAGAATCAGAAACTCTAGGAGCAGAGACCATTCCTCTCTTTGAACAAGTCCTCGTTATGATTCTTATACATAGTAAAGTTTAAACTGTCTAACTAAACTAAGCTAATAGCTCAAGTACTATTGCATTTGATTAAAGTCTGTAATTGGACTAGAATCAAGTGTACAATGATAATTGAAAATGAGGAAGAAACATGACAATAAATAATTCATGATGCAGTAAAATGGATTTTAGCAAATTAAACTCATCAACACAGCATCATTTCAAAAACTGATACTTTATTTGAAAACTATCCTAAAGAATATGCATAAAAATAACACCCAAATCATAAGTCACTCTACAGTAGATTCTGCTAAACTAAATATGAGGATCATTTATTGACTCAACAAATTTATGTGTTACCTTGTGCTAGTATCCAGGAAAAGAGACAAAGATTCCAACCTCACATCTATGAGAACTACGAAATTTATTACACAATGCTACAATACAAGGAAGACTATAAATCCATAAAGCAAAAATAAAATACTCTAAAGTTCAGAAGAGGATGAAAAACTTTCACCTAGTGAATCAAGAAAAGCTTAATGAAAAATGTACCAATTCAATTCACACAAAAAAGAAATATAAAGGCCAATAAGTAAGTGGAAAATGTATTAATCTTATTAAACACAGTCAGTAAAAAACTACAAGATATGATTTTTACCTCTTAAAGTTGAAGTGCTTTTTAAAGTGAGGGTACAGTGAGTCAGAAACTTCAACCACTGACTGGGAGTGCCAATTGGTGTATTTTTAGAGGAAATTTACACATTGGAAGCTCTAAAAGTGTTTATAGTATTTGACCTAATATTTCCATGTTATGAACTTATTCTGAAGGAATAATCAGAAATGTGTAAAATGTTTTAAATACAAGAATAATCCCTGAAGCAAGGGAGAAAAAAGAGATAAGAAAGTGAGTGCTCTGGACTTCCCTGATGGCGCAGTGGTTAAGAATCCGCCTGCCAATGCAGGGGACACAGGTTCGAGCCCTGATCTGGGAAGATCCCACACGCCGCGGAGCAACTAAGCCCGTGCACCAGAACTACTGAGCCTGCGCTCTAGAGCCCACGGGCCACAACGACTGAGGCCACGTGCCACAACTACTGAAGCCCGTGCGCCTAGAGCCTGTGCTCCACAACGAGAATCCACCGCAATGAGAAGCCCACACACCGCAACGAAGAGTAGCCCCCACTCGCTGCAACCAGAGAAAGCCCACTCGCAGCAACGAAGACCCAACGCAGCCAAAAATAAATAAATTAATTTTTAAAAAGTGAATGTTCAAAAATAGTAGATTGAATACATAAATATGGCACATCCATATAAAAGAATATGAGCTGCCATTAACATCACATTGTAAAACAGTATGTACAGACATGAAAAAGTGCCCATAGCATATTGTTTGGTGAAAAAAAAGGCAAGTCACAAAACTATATCTTCACCCCCGATCTTTTTTTTTATGTGTACTTCTATATATGCAGTAAAAAAATAATGAAGAGAAATGAGTTGATATTTTGTCCACAGTTAGTGTTTCTATTGGGCTATGGATTATTTTTTCTTATATTTCTGTAGTTTTTATAGTAAACTCAGAATAAAATCTATCCCTTACCATGGCCCTGGTTTCTACCTTCTGTGACTTCATTTAACATTTGTCTCCCCTTCACTTTCTGAAAGTTACGCTGTGCCTTTTTGTTCCTCAGCTACACCGAGTGCAGTCTGGTCTTAGAGCCTCTGCATCTACTGTTCCCTCTGCCTGGAGCACTGTGCCCCCATGTCACTGTATGACTGACTCCTTCATATCATTCTGCTCAATATATCACATCTTCAGAGGAGATCACCCAAACTGAAGCTACATATTCTTCCTGCCCCACATATTCTTCCTCTCTTGTCATATCATCACCCATCACTATCTGAAATTATCTTGTGCCATGTGCTTGTTTACTTATCTCTCTCCTCTCTCTAATACGCAGTGTCCCTGGGAGCTCACTTACCTTGAATATTATTGCAACTAAGAAACATAACCAGTGCCAGACATGAGCAGAACCTCATGTCACTAGAATTTGTATAAAAAATGAAAACATGGGTTATTTGGTACTTTCTAAGGATCAAAACCCTCCTGTATCTAGAATCTTCCTTTGTGTCTAACCAATTTTAATTCTCTACATCCCAATTTCTTCCCCAGTTTTTCTTAGTTGTCAGAACCCAAATGTCCATAGAAACGCGTAAGCAGCTAAATGATAATACACATACACTGACACATTTCATTGTAAAGGTAGAACTGTGAAAAAGAAAACCACTAGCACAAAGTGCACTAAAGAAAAAAGGCTTCTTGGAAGAGGTGGACCTTGAGGTTGTTAAGAAAGGGAGGCGATACAGCTTCACAGAGGAGTGGTAGAAAGATATTCACGTGTAGGGACAGCATGAGCTGGAATTAAGCAAGCCACATTTGATTTAACCCACTAAGATTCTTCACACTGTTCCCAAGAGTAGGATGCCATACATGTACTTTGTTATATATATTGCATAGTTAAGTACACAAAAAAAACCACAATCTCTAAAACTTTATAATTATATAATAAAGAATTTGTCTGGTCTTTGTCCCCTTGTACCTGAGAGAGAGAGATCCTCAATCTTTAAAATTTCCCACAGATAGGAGGGTCTTTGTTATTCACAACAGGCATCTCAAAGGACACCTGAGTTTATGCTAATGAGGTGGCTCACAAGGTGGGCCCCCAGACAGTTTCTGGATGGGGGTTGGTTATACCAGAATGATCAGCCAGGTGATTAAAGGGTTGGGACTGAGCCACATGATTATTAGCCCAGCCTCAGGGAGGGGATGGGGGCTGGAAATTGAATTCAACCAAGTGACCAATGATTCCATCAGTCATGCCTACCTAATAAAATTCCAATAAAAACTCTAGATACTAAAGCCCAGATGAGCTTCCTGGCTAGTGATACCCATAGATTTACTAGGAGGGTGAAGGGTCCTGGGGACACAGAGGCTTCATATTTGAGACCCTCCCAGACATCTCCTTATGCATCTCTTCATTTGGCTGATCTGTGTCCTTTATAATAAAAGTATAATTGTTAGGTAGTTAGACATTAGCAGCAAGAAGGTGACAGTGGTGAGAGGACAAAAGGGGAATAATCAAGTCACACCCCAAACACTTGGGGACCCTCCCCTGACGTTAGCATCAAGGAGTCACATTACACCCCAGCCATCTGGGGAACATCCCCTGACCCCACCCAGAACGGGCGAAACTATGGTCGTGTGGTGGGCAAACTTATCCTGATAAAGAGGGAACACAGTACCACTAGAGAACTTCCCCAGGCTGCGCATGCCCAGACCAGACGGGTGTATAACCTATAGTAAACCCAAACTCATTATACTATCATTATAATAAAATCTACATGTGGTTTTGCCCCCCACCCCGTGGGCCTTTCTTAGCGAATCTAGGGTGAGAGCATGCGCAATAGTGAACTTGTTACATAGCTCGGGACTGTCAATCAAATAATGATCCCCCGTCACTCACCCCGCTTGCCCACATAATGCTCCTTAAAAACACCCTTAAGCCTGTACAGGAATGCTGCTTTCACCTCGCAGAAACAGCCCGTTCTCTGTCTCTGAGAGTGTAACTATGCTTTAAACAAACTTTGCTTTCTGCTTAAGCCCGAAGTGGTAGTCTGCAATTCACTTGCTATCAAGAGGACCAAGATTGCTGGTCTGGGTCTTCCGCTGACCTCCTTCGTTGAAGCCATTTGACACAATGTACGCCAACCTGGTAACATAATCATAAGTATAGCACTTTCCTGAGTTCTGTGAATTATTCCAGTGAATAATTGAAGCTAAAAGGTAATGAGAACCCCTGCTTATGTAGCCAGTTGTTCAGAAGCAAAGGTAACCTGTGCAGCCCGTAGAGTACGACTAGTGTCTAAAGTGAGGTGTCTTGTGGAGGATAGTGCCCTCAAGCTGTGAAGTCTATGCTAATTTCAGGTAGTTAGCGTGAGAAGTGCATTGCATTCAATAGAAAAACTTGATTCTCCATGAGCTTAAAGCAGTTTTTCTTACATTTGGCTATAAGAATTTTAATAATATTCCCATTTCTCAGACTATTAATCAGCCAAAATCATACAAAGTTTCATTGCTAACAGGATAATATATCCATAAACTGAAGTTTAACCACAAGTAGATTCAACTTAGTCTTTCATCATTCAGAAGCAGATAAAATAAGTATAATATACTCCTGGGATCTTCCAAATGAAATCCAGTAATGGAAGTTCTAACTCTACAAAGGCTCTACATGAACTGGAGTCTTATTTTTATAAAAGTATACATTTTCCCTGAAAAGTAATTTCTTCTCAGTAGTTGTAGAAACTGAAGACTAATATCACTGGTAGCATTCCTACCGGTACTGAACCATAGAAAAGATTAGAGAAAATTTGAAGCTACGTGTAGCATACTATTCTTGCTTTTTATATTTTAATGCAAAAATTTTAAATTTACTTGTGTATCTCCTGTACTCAAACAATAACTGTAAGATCAAATCTTGGAGAAAAGAGAAGAAAAGAAGAAAAGCTTTAAAAAAGACAAGAATTGACTATAAAATTGTTTTTTATTCTTCAAGTTGCTTATTTCAGGGAAGTAACTGTAAATAGTTCCCTGAGATAGTATTCAGAAACTGGCCTGAATCTTCTAAAGAGGCAAAGTTTTCATGTTCACATCAAAAGCGCCTGCTTTTCTTGAAAATGACACAGCTGCACCTTTCAAAACAAAAACACAACCCCACCCTCAATTTATTACTTTTTTTTTTTGCTTTGTAAAATGCCAAAGTTGAGAAATACCTAGTTCAAAACACAATTATGGAGTTAAATTATAACATGACAGAGATAGTAGATATGCATACTGAGATCAAGGCTGAAGTTTTTGATCCTTAGAAAAAACTCCTAAGGGAAATGAATCAAGCAATATAGTCGCCATTTTCCATTTAATAATGTGGAATGTTTATTTTATATGGAGTAAAAATACGGAACAAGCAAATCTTCAAAACACCCTGTCCTCTATAAACTACTATCGCATTTTACTATGGTGATGCAAAGAAACCGAACAATCGGAAATGAGTTGGGGTCCTCTGAAATAGAACACTATTCTCATTAACAGCCAAGGTGCAACGCAGGTTCTGTAGTGTAAAAAGGGAACAGGACCAGGACTTCCCCCTAGCAGTTTCAGTAGCCAGAGAAGAATTATTGCTCCTTTCACTTAAGACTTCTGTGAGTCTTTAGAAGTGCAAACCATGCCCACTGACCCCATAATCTCAATTATTATGACAATTACCTTGTCTTATCTCTATATCTCATAACAATAAAAATTAAAACAATTGATATTTAAGTGCCAAAAACTGTATGATAAGCATATTTACACCATATTGCATTTCATCTTAATAATAGCTCTATTTGGCAAGTAGCATTAGTCCTATTTCCAAACACGGTAATTGAGGAAAGATATTAAGCTACTTGCTCAGGATTGCTTAGCATTAATGGCTTAGCAGCTAGGAGGTAGTAGGGCAAGGATTTGAACTTAGATCTCTGTGTTTTAAAGCCCCAAATCTTATTCACTACAAGACACAGAAAAGAATGGCCCTGTGAGGGAAAAGTAGTGGAAATAGACATCTGGCAATTATTATTTAGTAGAGGTCTTAATAAGCTTTCAGGTATAATTGTCTGGCAAACACCACCACCACAAAATTTGGTGACCAAAACGTGGTTCTGAGAAATCAATAGAGATTATACACAATTGCGGACTATGTGAATATACAAAAATCAAGGGGAGAAATATATAATAGTCAAAGCAGAAGTTTTTTTAATAGATCTTTATTGGAGTATAACTGCTTCACAGGACTGTGTTAGTTTCTGTTGTACAACAAAGCAAATCGGCCATATGAATACACGTCCCCATATCGCCTTCCTCTTGAGCCTCCCTCCCATCCTCCCTATCCCACCCCTCAAGGTCATCGCAAAGCACCGAGCCAATCTCCCTGTGCTATGCTGCTGCTTCCCACCAGCCAATTATTTCATATTTGGTAGTGTATATATGTGGACACTACTCTCACTTCGGCCCAGCATCACCCTCCCACCCCATGTCATCAAGTCCATTCTCTATGTCTACCTCTTTATTCCTGCCCTGCAAGGAGGTTCATCAGTAGCATTTTTTTTTCTTTTTTAGATTTCATATATATGTGTTAGCTAGCATACGGTATATGTTTTTCTCTTTCTGACTTACTTCACTCAGTATGACAGACTCTAGATCCATCCACCTCACTACAAATATCTCAATTTCATTTCTTTTTATGGCTGGTATTATTCCATTGTATATATGTGCCACATCTTCTTTATCCATTTATCTGTAGATGGACATTTAGGTTGGTTCCATGTCCTGGCTATTGTAAATATTGCTGCTATGAACATTGTGGTGCATGTCTCTTTTTAAATTATGGTTTTCTCAGGGTATATACCCAGTAGTGGGATTGCTAGGTCATATGGTAGCTCTAATTTTAGTTTTTTAAGAAACTTCCATACTGTTTTCCATAGTGGTTGTATCAATTTATATTCCCAGCAACAGTGTAGGAGGGTTCCCTTTTCACCACACCCTCTCCAGGATTTATTGTTTCTAGATTTTTTGATAATGGCCATTCTGACCAGTGTGAGGTGATACCTCACTGTAGTTTTGATTCGTATTCTCTAATAATTAGTGATGCTGAGCATCTTTTTTCACTTGCTTCTTGGGCATCTGTATGTCTTCATTGGTGAAATGTCTATTTAGGTCTGCCACCCATTTTTTTTTTTTTTTTTTTTTTTTTTTTTTTTTTTTTGCGGTACGCAGGTCTCTCATTGTTGTGGCCTCTCCCATTGAGGAGCACAGGCCCCAGACGCGCAGGCTCAGTGGCCATGGCTCATGGGCCCAGCCGCTCCGCGGCATGTGGGATCCTCCTGGACCGGGGCACGAACCCATGTCCCCTGCATCGGCAGGCGGACTTTCAACCACTGTGCCACCAGGGAAGCCCTGCCACCCATTTTTTAACTGGATTGTTTGGTTTTTTTGATATTGAGCTCCATGAGCTTGTATATTTTGGAGATTAATCCATTGTCTGTTGTTTCACTTGCAAATATTTTCTCCCATTCTGAGGGTTGTCTTTTTGTCTTGCTTATGGTTTCCTTTGCTGTGCAATAGCTTTTAAGTTTAATTAAGTCTCATTTGTTTATTTTTGTTTTTATTTGTTACTCCAGGAAGTGGGTCAAAAAGTATCTTGCTGTGGTTTATGTCAGAGTGTTTTTCCTATGTTTTCCTCTAAAAGTTTTATAGTGTCTGGTCTTACATTTAAGTCTTGAATCTATTTTGAGTTTATTTTTTGTATGGTGTTAGGGAGTGTTCTAATTTCATTCTTTTACATGTAGCTGTCCAGTTTACCCAGCACCACTTATTGAAGAGGGTGTCTTTTCTCCATTGTATGTTCTTGCCTCCTCTGTTGTAAAGTAGGTGCCTATATGTGTGTGGGTTTATCTCTGGGCATTCTATCCTTTACCATTGATCTATATTTCTGTTTTTGTGCTAGTACCATACTGTCTTGATTACTGTAGCTTTGTGGTATAGTTTGAAGTCAGGGAGCCGGATTCCTCCAACTCCATTTTTCTTTCTCAAGATTGCTTTGGCTATTCGGGGTCTTCTGTGTTTCCATACTAATTGTAAGATTTTTTATTCTAGTTCTGTGAAGAATGCCATTGGTAGTTTGATAGAGATTGCACTGAATTTGTAGATTGCTTTGGGTATTATAGTCGTTTTCACAATATTGATTCTTCCAATCCAATAACATGGTATATTTCTCCATCTGTTTATATCATCTCTGATTTCTTTCATCAGTGTTTTATAGTCTTCTGAGTACAAGTCTTTTCCTCCTTAGGCAGGTTTATTCCTAGGTATTTTATTCTTTTTGTTGCAATGGCAAATGGGAGTGTTTCCTTAACGTCTCTGACTTTTTGTTGTTGGTGTATAGGAACGCCAGAGATTTCTGTGCATTAATTTTGTATCCTGCATCCTTACCAAATTCATTGATTAGTTCTAGTAGTTTTCTGGTGGCATCTTTAGGATTTTCTATGTGTAGTATCATGTCATCGGTATACAGTGACAGTTTATTTCTTTTCCAATTTGGATTCCTTCTTTTTCCTCTCTGATTGCCATGGCTAGGACTTCCAAAACTATGTTGAATTAAGAGTGACGAGAGTGGACATCCTTTTCTTGCTCCTGACCTTAGTGGAAATGCTTTCAGTTTTTCACCAGTGAGTATGATGCTTACTGTTGTTTTGTCATATATGGCCTTTATTATGTTGAGGTCAGTTCCTTCTGTGCCCATTTTCTGGAGAGTTTTTATCAAAACACGGTGTTAAATTTTGACAAAAGCTTTTTCTGCATCTATTGAGATGATCATATGGTTTTTAATCCTTAATTTGTTAATGTGGTGTATCACACTGATTGATTTGTGTACATTGAAGAATCCTTGCACCCTTGGGATAAATCCCACTTGATCATGGTGTATGATCCTTTTAATGTGCGTTGGAGTCTGTTTGCTAGTATTTTGTTCAGGATTTTTGCATCTATGTTCAACAGTGATATTGGTCTATAAGTTGCTTTTTTTGTGATATCATTTTCTGGTATTGGTATCAGGGTGATGGTGGCTTCATAGAATCAATTTGGGAGTGTTTCTCCCTCTGCAATTTTTTGGAAGAGTTTGAGAAGGATGGGTGTTAGCTCTTCTCTAAATGTTTGACAGAATTCGCCTGTGAAATCTGGTCCTGGACTTCTGTTTGTTGGAAGATTTTTAATTATGGTTTTAATTTCATTACTTGTGATAGGTCTGTTTATATTTTCTAATTCTTCCTGGTTCAGTCTTGGAAAATTGTACCTTTCCAGGAATTTGTTCATTTCTTCATGGTTGTCCATTTTATAAGCATATAGTTGTTTGTAGTAGTCTCTTATAATCCTTTGTATTTCTGCAGTGTCAATTGTGATTTCTCCTTTTTTATTTCTAATTTTATTGATTTGCGTCCTCTGCCTTTTTTTCTTGACGAGTCTGGCTAAGGGTTTATCAATTTTGTTTATCTTCTCAAAGAACCAGCTTTTAGTTTTACTGATCTTTGCTATTGTTTTCTTCTTTTCCTTTCCTTGTCTCTTGTCTTTAAAGTCTATTTTATCAGATATGAGTATTGCTACTCCAGCTTTCTTCTGATTTCCATTTGCATGGAATATCTTTTTCCATCCCTCACCTTCAGTCTGTACGTGTCCCTCGGTCTGAAGTGGGTCTCTTTTAGACAGCATATATATGGGTCTTGTTTTTGTATCCATTCAGCCAGTCTGTGTCTTTTGGTTGGGGCATTTAATCCATTTACATTCAAGGTTATTATTGATATGTATGTTCCTATTACCATTTTCTTAATTGTTTTAGGCTTGTTTTTGTGGGTCTTTTTCTTCTCTTGTGTTTCCTGCTTAGAGAAGTTTCTTTAGCATGTGTTGTAAAGCTGGTTTGGTGGTGCTGAATTCTCTTAGCTTTTGCTTGTCTGTAAAGCTTTTGACTTCTCCATTGAATCTGAATGAGATCCTTGTTGGGTAGGGTTATCTTGGTTGTAGGTTTTCCTCTTTCATCACTTTAAGTATATTCTGCCACTCCCTTCTGGCCTGCAGAGTTCCCACTGAAAAATCAGCTGATAACCTTATGGGGATTCCTTTGTATGTTATTTTTTGTTTTTCCCTTGCTGCTTTTAATATTTTTTCTTTGAATTTAATTTTTGTTAGTTTGATTAATAGGTGTCTTGGTGCGTTTTTTCTAGGGTTTATCCTGTATGGGACTCTCTGTGCTTCCTGGACTTGGGTGACTATTTCCTTTCCCATAACTATAACCTCTTCAAATATTTCCTCAGACCCTTTCTTTTTCTCTCTTCTTCTGGGACCCGTATAATTCGAATGTTGATGCATTTAGTGTTGTACAGAAGTCTCTGAGATTGTCTTCAATTCTTTTCATTCTTTTTTCTTTATTCTGCTCCTTGGCAGTTATTTCCACCATTTTGTCTTCCAGCTGTCTTATTCATTCTTCTGCCTCAGTTATTGTTATTGATTCCTCCTAGTGTATTTTTCATTTCAGGTATTGTGTTGTTCATCTCTGTTTATTTGTCCTTTAGTTCTTCTAGATCTTGTTAAACATTTCTTGTATTTTCTCAATCCATGCTTCCACTCTATTTCCAAGATTCTGGATCATCTTTACTATCATTACTCTTAATTCTTTTTCAGGTAGATTTCCTATTTCCTCTTCATTTATTTGGTCTTGTGGGTTTTTACCTTGCTCCTTCATCTGTGACATATTTTTCTGGTGTTTCTTTTTTTTTTTCTTTTTTTTCTTATGAGTGGGATTGTGTTCCTTTTTTACTGGTTGTTTGGCCTGAGGCTTCCAACACTGGAGTCTGTAGGCTGTTGGGTAGAGCTGGATCTTGGTGCTGAGATTAGGACCTCTGTGAGGCCTCACTCCAAAGAATATTCCCTGGTGTCTGAAGTTCTCTGTTAGTCCAGTGGTTCGGACTCAGAGCTTCCACTGCAGGAGCTTCTGTCCGACCCTGGGCTTGTGAACCAAGATCCTGCCAGCCACATGGGGTGGCAAAAAAATAAATAAATAACAAACTAAAAATAAAATTCAACTAGGAAACTACCAGATATGTTAGAAAGAATGTAAAAATACAGATGAATCAACAAGCAGAAGGTGTATCAGTACCACAAGAGTAAAAAACAGGAGGGACAAGAAAAAAAAAAAAAAACAAGATGGGGGGAGGCCTTGGCTCTGGAGAGTGGGGCCTAAGCAAGGGTGAGGTTTGTGGGGTGGGCAGGGCCAATGCTGAGGACCCACAGGGCTGGAAAATGCCCTGTGGCCTGTGCGTTTAGGCTCAAGGAACAGAAGGGGCCCAGGCATGCCCCTCTCCCCTGGTCTCAGAGGGCAGGGGGCCTCATCTAGGAGCTCAGCAGGCTTCCTGGCCTCAAGTGGGAAGGGCAAATGCCCTCCTCCCCTCTACTGCTCCTCCGGTTTGGGGTCTGGGAGGGCCCCTCTTGCCTGCCTCTCCTCATCTCCCCGGCCTCCCTCCTATACCCCCAAGGATCCACGCAGCCTGAAGGGGGCTTGGAGGACAGGGGATTGGCTTGGGAGCTCAGCAGGCTCCCTGTGCATGAGTGGGTGGGGCAATCACCCTCCGCTCCTTTCCTGCTCCTCCCAGAGCTCCCCTCCTGCCTGCCTCTCCTGTTCTCCCCTTGGCCTCCTTCCTATGCCCCGCAAGAACTCACGTGACCTGGAGGGGGCTTTGGAGGGCAGGGGATCGGCCTGGGAGCTCAGCAGGTTCCCTGGGCCCCAGTGGTCAGGGCAATTGCCCTCCGCTCCTCTCCCCCTCCTCCTAGATGGCCCCTCCTACCTGCCTCTCCTGATCTCCCCGGCCTCAGGGGCACTGATCCTGTCTGGCCTCCACTTCTCTTCTACCCTCAGTCCCCCTACATCCTACTGGCTCCTTCTGGGGTTCCTCCCATCCCTTTGGGCGCCAGAGTCCCCCACCAGTGGCCAGCAGGTGCCATAGTTGTAGGGAGATGCTAACTCTCCACCTTCCCACACCGCCATCTTGACTTCACCTCTCCCCGTCTTTTTCTTTTAGCCCCAAACCTGGTATGTGGTGTGGAAAGCACCCCTGCCCGTCCTGACTGGGTTTTTGCCCTCACCCCATTCAGTCACCCAGCCTCGGCCGCCCCTGAGTCACTCTGTGGGAAGCCAGAGCCAACTTGGGGATCAGAGACTGCAGAAAAGGACCAGTCAACATTTCAGGAAGGGGACAGTGAGGGCAGAGAGAGGATGTGGAGTCCTTAGAATCAGAAGGGGGTGTCTGTACACAAGGTCCCCCCTTTCCCAGGTGTAGAGAGCATTCTTGGTCTCCCCACCGCCTCCCCAGGCATGTGTCAGCAGGGGTTACCCAACATGTTTTAGCAGCAAAATCATTCTTGTCATCAAAAACATATGCACAGCCCCATTTGTAAATCAGGCAAAAGGAGAGATGCTCTGATTGGTGCAGAGGAGGGAACCGTGAACCTTCTTACCTGCTGGCCTCTCTCTGACCCCCTGAGAGCAGCCCCTGGGGTCCTGAGGCTCCAGGAGTTCAGCATGGAAACCCAGAATGGTTTTTAAAGTGGAATCTAGAGACATTTAGATAAGAATTTAAATGCCAGTTCTGAGCATGTGTAGTATTATATGGTGTCCTCAACCATAAAATAGAAATGATATTTATACCTGTCTCAGTCAGTTTGGGCTGCTATAACAAATAACCATAGATTGGGTGGCTTAAACAACAAACATTTATTTCCCACTGATCTGGAGACTGGAAGTCCATGTTCCAGCATAATCAGGTTCTGGTGAGGGCCTTCTTCTGGGTTGCAGACTGACAGCTTTTCTTGGTATCCTCATATAGTGATAAGGGAGCAAGCTAGCTTCTTGGTCTCTTCATATAAGGGGACTAATACTATTCATGAGGTCTCCACCCTCACGACCTTATTACCTCCTAAAAGCCCAGCCTCAAACACCATCACTTTGGGGATTAGATTTCCACACACGAATTTTGGGGATCACAAACATTCAGTCCATAGCAATACCTACCACACATGTTGATGTTCAGGATCAAATGACATGGTACATGTAAGGTACAAAGTCTGATTGATATACAGTATGGAATCAATAAATCTTAGCTATTCTCATTGTTGTTATAATTTTAATTATTATACGTACTATACTTTAGAATACAAAACTCAACAGGATCTATAGCACTAAAATTAACTCCATACTAACCCTTAGCACTTATATCAGGCACGCAACAGTAATTGATTTGAGCCCAGATCACATAGTTAGACAGAGCTACTAGGTACTTTAGACTAACAGTGACATTTTTCCACACTAATGGTGGAATCAAAAGTTGCCCAGTTTAGGAATGAGAAATCTTTTGTGACTTTCAGTAAAATATCACTCAGGTCTCTCTTCAAAATAAAAGGTTCTTCCTTTACATATACCTGGTTCAAATTGATTGATTTGCCTCAGGTCACAGATGAATCAATGTTTAGTTTAGAAAAGAGCATTAGTCTCCTGAATCACTTATTATTTCCTATTAATTTTAATTATAAGGCATTGGTCAAAATTCAATACATTAATAATATTTAATGAAGAATCTTGTAAGTTAGTAAGTTAGTCATTGCACAGATTCTTACTAACAACCAAAGTAAATGATTTGAAAACAAGTATGCACTATTTCTATCCACTTGGACACCATTTGGTATGGCCAAGAGCAATTTTCTGAATACTTTTAGAAGACTCTAGATGAGTAAGTATAAAAAGGTATGCTAGCAAAATTGAGGGGAAATCATATTCCATCATGTAAACTTACAGCAGTATGTCCCTGTTAATATTAATAAATGTGATTTTCCCCTCAAGAAGAAGATAATTATGCTCCTGTTAATCAAAATTTTAAACTGGAATGGAATGATCTGATAAGGAGAGGCATAGTATGTAGAATTTAGTTCTGTACTCTTGCTAAGAAAAGCAAAATGGACAGCTGCCTTGAAATGAGAGGAAACTGAAAGTAGTTTTGATCATAAATTTTAATTTTGTCAATGGAACCCCAATGCTAAATCAGCTTTAGAAACCAAAGGGACCAGAATCGGATAGCTCTGGGTGGCAAGTTACTGATATCACTACAAGACACCTGTCTTACATCCAAGAACTTTTATACAGAGAAGAATACGGACATTTTAAATGAGAACTCTGTTAAAAACATTCAGTCAAAATTTAAAATAAATTGCCCAGAGCCTTAAATACATCTTTAGCAAGTTGGAAGAGAAATACAACGAGATAACTCAATGAAATTTCTTTGGCAATATTTCAAAGAAACAAAGAAGCATAATGTGAACATTTTCTCAGGCCTCAGGAGTCTTGGTGAATATTCTATAAACAATGGTATTTCAACATTATCACCAGTCACAATCATACCAGATGTTATACTTCCAATCCTTATTCCCTGGCTCATAGTAAAAAGAAAGGGAAAAAAATAATCATTCTATTTATGGCAATAGGAAAAAACTATTTTATAGACTACCAGTTCAAAGATGGTAGGCTGGATAGTTTTGTCTTGAACAGAACCATATTATAATGGTAAATAATGGCAGTGTAGATTTATGATATCCTGTTTTCTCAAAACTCAGCTAAACTTGAATTTTACTCCATTTACAGTCTTTCAGAGGAAAACTGAAAGAGACATAACCTCTGCAATAGTTAGTGGCAACTTTCTATGAGATTGGAAATGTATTCACTGTGAAAATATTGAGTCACTAAGCCTTCAGACTGCATTCCAAAAGTCTACTAGGGACATTTCAATCAAGGGTGTGAGAATGTGACAGCCAGGCCATTTGGGCTAAAAAGCATTGTGCAGAATTATGTTGGTGAATCTAGTGCCCTCCAAATGACCTCATGTGTGGCCGTGGTATTAAGTCATGGAGAAACCTATTCATAAGTTGAATATTTTTTTTCCAGAAGAGGGAGAAAGAGTCTTGAGTTCCCAGTAAGAATGCTAAATTACCCCATCTCCCAATGGAATGATTCACTTTCATTTCCAATAGCAGTAAAGCCTATTGACCCCCGTGGTGTTATCCTTCTCGCTGCTCATGCAGTACTTTCTTTAATCTCTCGGATCAAAGATTGGTCAATAAAAATCATCTCTGCTTTTCTGGGAAGCAAACAAACCACACTCAGTCCTATGATAATTGTAAGTTTTTACGAAATTCTAGAGAAAGAAATTCCCATGTGCTCTTATTAAATTGGCAAAGGAAAAATACTGTCTTCTATTTGGTAAGCCCATTTAAAATGCGCTAGGTCTTCCAAGTAAGGTACATATTACTTCTCTTGGGGAGTTTTTGTTCTGTTTTTCCCCCCCTTCTTCCTAAAATTTTAAATGAATTTTGAATCACTGAAAGATCTCTTACCAATGACCCTGAACACTGAAGTCTAATTTTTCTGTAGAAAAAAATTACATGGAGGTGTCATTTTGAAAAAAGAACATCAATATAAATGACAGCCTCAATTTGAAATGCCCTTTGCAATAAAGGAAACATGCCTCAATCCCAAACAAAAAGGACAACTTCTTTGGTGAAAGAGTAGACCAGTTGTTTTCTCCATTAAAGTTTGGTCCACTTTGCTAAGTAGTAGCAAGTTTCAGGAGAAGATAGGGATAATATCTAGTTTTTGTTAGACCTGTCATTAGTCAATTGAAAGTAGACTCAGTTCACTGACATTTCATAATAGATCATTTAACAGTCACTCGTGGGATATTCATGGTTCTACTAAATTATTTTGAAGTTGACAAATTGCTAATTATTAGAGAACAGTCTGCCATTTCCAATTACAATAAGCTGTAAAAATTTTATTTCAATTTCATAATTGCTGGTCATAAGAATCCATACTGCCTTCTGAACTGTTTCTTCCACCCTTGTTTAAATTAAAAAGTGATGGGAAATTAACACTTTGCATAAGTGAACTCTGTAGGTGGTATTCTGATAACTTTGCCATCAAAAGAAAATACATCAATTTCAATGATATGGTGTGAAATACCAATTATGGGAAATGGTTATTCTATATATTACTAGGTATTTTATGCAATGCACCAGGAGAAAAGAAGTAACTGAAAATATGAAAATCTATAAGGACTATGAAATACAAAGTAGGAAAGCTGATTGTCAGGGAGACAGAACACATTCTACATTGAGGTTTACATTCTGACATATTTTGCTCTGCATTAATATGGATATTACTACTAACCTTTTCTGTATAAATGTGTTTAATAACTTTTTGGTGTCATAGGGAATTATATTTACCTATTCCATATCTTATAAGGCCATTATATAAACAAATGGAAGCATATACTTTAGAATCATTAGAGGAATAAGATTAAATGAATCCAAGAATTATTGTTACTCACTGTTTTTTTGAGAAAATAATTCAATGAAACTTTTATCATTTTAAAAGCCAGTTATCGTTGATTATTTTTTTTAAATAATTAAGAGCATTGGTTTTCGAGTTAGACAGATTTGGACCAAAATTCCAGAATCATGACTTATCCTTACAGAATTCTTATACTTGTTGAGTTTTTGGTTTTTCTTTCATAAAATTAAATTTAAAAAACATATATCATTTCTTTGTTGTAAAGATTAAATATAAATAGTACATATAAAATGCCTAGTGTCATTCTTGGCTACTCTAAGGACTCTAATTAGCTAAAGTTTATTGAGCACTTACTATTGGTAGGCTTTGTTCTGAGTGCTTTTCTTATATAAATTTATTTAAACGCCAAATAATCTAAAAGAAGAACATTATGATGACCACATTTCACAGACAAGGAAACAAGGGCACAAAGAAATCTGGTCACCTGCCTAAGGTCATAGTGAGTGGCAGAGGCAGGATTTGAGCTCAGGGGTCCAATTTAAGAGCTTGAACTTTTGGGTACCACATTATACTGCCTCTTTAGTTAACAATAACTACTAACTTGTCAGCTATTTATGTTAATGAGTACAGCACCGTCTTGCATTGAAAGTACTTGAGGTTTGCATTCTTTCAGCTTGGGATCAAAGCCTGCCTTTGGTGCTCAAGGGCAATGTCAACTTGGGCAGCACACTGGATGTCTCTAACTTTCTTCTTCACTAGTAGTAAGAGGAACTAACTCAGTGCTACAGAGAAATCACAAAAATGATGGATATAGATATGGTAAATAATCATGAAATTTTAGTGGACCACGTTTTATCCTGGGGAAAAAAATATTCTACTTTAACCCAGTATCCAAATGCTTTGTAAGTTCATGGTTTTCAGACTGTACTTCCCAAATCCACTTCTAGGGACCCTCATTAAGAGTTAGACAGGAACTCGAACTCGCCCCACCCCAAACAACCAGAACTTCTTGGGTGTTTTTAATTTTCATGCTCCCACTAAGAATACATTGAATAAAGGATCCCAGAGCTAAAAATATTTAAAATCTCTGAATTCAGTAATCTATACCTGCTGGCCAAAATTCAATGACTCTATCAACATTACCACCCATATCACATGCTAAAGAGATTTGCAATTGCTAATCAATTTAAATGTAAATGCTTTTTAAGGAACTATATATCGAACAGTATGTTTCTAAATTTGGGGAAAGTTTAGTTAAGCCATTCATTTACAAAATGCCATGATGTTTGGGAGAAAAGAAACAGGAAGTGGGCACTGAAAACTGTACTTTTCTATTACTAATCTGACTTGACTGTATATGTACAAATTAACCATCATAATTCAATCCTTATGGGTGATACCATCTAAAAATTTATAATGCAAATACTTCACAGTTAACATTAGTGAAGGAGTAAATTCTACATCCATGAATCTATTCATCCAAAATTCTACATCCATATTTGTTCATTCATAGACACTTATTGAAACTGTTGTGGCAGCCACTATAGAAGAAATACATATTCTATATATTGATAAAAAACTAAAAATACAAAAAAGTATAGATAGTATTTTGGTGTACTTCCAGACTTTCTGCTGGTTTTACACAGTTTCAATTTCTTGCATGAACAAAACTGCATGAATTAAGTTTTAAGTAATATAATTTGACTATAGGGTAATGCATACTTATTATAGCAATATTAGGATATACAGAAAATTTAAATGAAGAAAAAACTCATCCAGAATCCTAATGAAGATCATCATTAGCAATTGGTATATTTTAATATAATCTCTCCTATGCATTTTTAAATACTTGAGATTATTTTGTATGTTCTGATTTTTAAGTCTACTAAGAATCAGAGGTCTCAGATAGAAAGGAGTTTAAGATGGAATCAGTGACTGATATCTGCTACTGCACAGTTTCTGTCAAATTACAGCAAAATGTCATGTCTCACATCATTCAAAATGCTTAAATATGCATAAATTAATTACTCAATTACCCTGGAAATTTTAAAAAGTAAAAGAAGCCATTTTAGTGTTCTCTGCAACTCTCTTGTGGGTAAAGAGAAAAAAAGATATTTTTTACCAGGTTTCCTAACTTGAAAATTGTTAGCATGAGCTGAAATAGAACACCATCATATGTGGTTAAAATTCTCATTCTCAACTTCTATAATCTTCTTTCTCAACATGTTTATTTCTTAATACTGCATATTAGGAGGGAGTCTCAACATTTCCAACAGTGCTTTCCCAAACTTTGACGAGTACACAAATCACCTGCAGCACTTGTTCAAATGCAGGTTCTGATTGAGTAGGTCTGGGCAGGATCTGAGATCCCTCACTTCTCACAAGCCCCCAGGGGATGGAGATGCGGCTAGTCTCTCTCCAGCTCCTACAACTCACCAATGCAGAGGTGAGATGGCCCCTACTCTGCTGGATACAGATGGTAGGCTTCTGAGTCAGGGTACGCACTTTGAAAGAAGAAAGAATCCACCCACCTTCTTTTAGGTGATTGAGACTGTTCTGTTTCTTGTTTAAAAATTATTTGCAAGCTACAGATTGGTTTTGTGTCTTGATTTGCTTTATCTCTTATGTCTTCATAAGCATGTTAGTGGGAAATTAGGAGAAAAATTATCAGGGACAACTAACTCTTAAGTATTTAAATTAGAAGTTAGTTTTAGATCATCTTTAAAAATAAAAATTAAAAAACAGTGTAATGTGACATGAGTTGTGTCAACAGCCAGCCTTGAAGAAGCTGGAATGGAGGAGCTGCCCGGCAAGCTATAAGAATAATGACTCTCCCACAGGACACAAAACTACCTTTTTATTCCTATTTCTTTCAATGCAAAGTGTTCAAATGATATTAGCAGCCTAAACCTGCAGTGCCGACAGGTGAGCATAGACATATCCTAGGAGAGCCCATGCCTGGGGCCAGGCACAGATGGCTGTCAGTGATCCTGTTTGGCATTAAAAACCTCCTGCAGCATGAGAACCAGAGTAGAATATAACTTAGACCACATTGTGAACAAAATCAAGTGGGAGAGAATTTCACTTTTAAATGTTCATTTGTCAAAAACACAAATAAACAAAAACAATCTATCTACATAGCATCATGTTCCCCCGAGGCAAATGATTACTTCTATGCATCAATGGGTTTCAGAGAGAGATTTGTGAGCTGAGCTAATTAAGTACTGTCCTGCCCAGAAGCAGGGGGATGGGTAAAATGACCTCTTGAAGTCCCAATCCTATAATTTAGGAGATGGTTACTGACTCCTTCAGCATAACCACAGAAGTGGTGGTAAAGGGGTTAGGAGGCACTGGTAGCCAAAAGGCAGCACACTTTAACCCTCTGTTAAGACATGCCAGAATGTTAGCAGGAAAAAACAGCTTTGCTTCCAATACCTGGAAACTTCCAAATTCCTGTGGCCCTCTAATCCTAGTGGAAATCATCATTTAATTTCCTATTGGCATTAGGACATTCCCCAGAGAACCTCAGAAACTTCATGAGTAACTATGCTGTTTGGTAAAAGAGCATAGTTTTTTTTAACTTGTAGTTTTTGCAGGAAAGGTATAGAATCAAAGGCCTTAAAGCATCTTGAGAGATCATCTTGCCTTAATGATTCCAGTCATATTAATTATTATTATTAATCTTAATTAAGATTAATTTTAATTACACAGGATAATATTGGCTGGGAAATTATTTTAAACATATATGTTGTAACATGAAAAGATGCTCAACATCATTAATCATCAGAGAAATCAAATTAAAACCACAATGAGATATCACTTCACACCTGTCAGAATGGCTATCATCAAATCCACAAATAACAAATATTGGCAAGGATGTGGAGAAAAAGGAACCCTCATATACTGCTGGTGGGATTGTAAATTGGTGTAGCCATTATGGAAAACAGTATGGAAGTTTCTCAAAAAACTAAAACTAGAACGACCATATGATCCACCAATCCCACTCCTGGATATATATCCAAAAAAACCCAAAAACACTAAGTTGAAAAGATACATACATCCCAACGTTCATAGCAGCATTATTCACAATTGCCAAGATATGGAAGTAACCTAAGTGTCCATCACAGATGAATGGATAAAGAAGATGTGGTATACACACACACACACACACACACACACACACACACACACACACAATGGAATACTACTCAGCAATAAAAAAGAATGAAATTTTGCCACTTGCAACTACATAGATGGACGTGCAGGGTATTACACTAAGTGAAGTAAGTCAGACAGAGAAAGACAAATACTGTGTGATATCACTTATATGTGAAATCTAAAATATAAAACTAACTAGTGAATATAACAAAAATATTAAAAAATAACTAAATATTTTAAAATATAACAAAAAAGAAACAGATTCACAGATATAGAAAACAAACAGTGTTACCAGTGGGGAGAGTGAAGGAGGGAAGGGCACGATAGGGGTAGGGGATTAAGAGGTACTAACTGCTGTGTATAAAATAAATAAGCTATGAGGATATATAGTACAACACAGGGAATATAGCCAGTATTTTATAACAACTCTAAATGGAATATCATCTTTTAAAATTGTGAATCACTATGTTGCACACCTGAAACATATAATATTATACATCAACTATACTTCAATAAAAAAATTTTTTAAGGAGGAACACACACACATGTTGTAGGATTTGATAAATTATCCTCTATGTGGATGACAGAATTCCAAAGAATTAGAATAGCTGATTCTGAACTCTACTGCTAACCCTAGCCGGCTGTATTTGTAAGTTGTAGTGCTAGTTAAGAGAGAAATTTAGACAAGGGATTGAATGACTTTGAAAATCTATTACTAACTACTAAAAACAAAACAAAACCAAAGCTCACCTACTGATGGAAGTTCAGAAGAATTTTCACTTTTGAAAGAGGAGAAGTATTATTATGGGACATTTTGGGTGTTGTGATGTATTTCTCTGTGGTTTGGACCAGGCTGTCAATCTCCCCCTTGGAATCTGTAATACAGAAATGCAGCAGCAACCAGGCCTCCCTGTGATATCCTTTCACAGGCTCCTCAGCTTTTCCTTCATGGGATGAAGCTTATGATTTTTCACTTGTGGATCAGTTGAATCCTCCTGCCTTTCCCCACTAGACTGTAATTCCATGTTGACAGAGACCTTTTGTTCTTTCCCTCTTGAATCCACAGCACTTCCTGAGCCTAGTACCTTGCACGTAGTAGACCTTCACTAACTAGACATAGAATAAATTTTAAAGTAACTTTGGATTTTTTATATGTAAATTTTCCTTGAACTGACCCTTTGGTAAAGACATATTTTAGGTAGCGTTCATTTTAATCATGTAAATGGTATATTTACATATAAATACTTTTCACAGGACTATTGGCTTAATCTGTGGATCTGATTTCTCATTGTCCTAGTATCTTAAACTAAACAAGTAAACTGGTCCCATGTTATGGATGATGAGAGAGAAGGAGAGAGAGTCCCGATTAGCAAAATTAATATCCCAGATAAACAGGGAATTAAAAGCCAGATATGTAATCAGGTTCTTAAAATATTCTGTTACCTGTTCAACCACGAAGTGCAACTCCCTCCATTCCTAATAGAGTTCATCCATTAGCTCAACAATTATATTAATGGAAGCACTATTTAAATCACATGAATGCCTAATGACTTACTTTAAAATTTACATGTATTTAAGAGGTAAATATGCAGTATATAAATGTATCTGCATGCAATTAATAAATAGCACGTAAAATTCTTATTTTCTTTTTTCATACTTTGTAACAGATAACATTTTTGCTATAAGAAACAGAAGCAAATTATCAGAAAATATCAGGGTTTATTTTTTAAACAAAGCATTCAGATACTAAAAAACTGAATACTTCATAAAGAAAATAGGTTGCTCTCCCCTAAAATTGCCTCTAATGTTAGCTGAATATTAATAAAATCCATAAACCATTAGTACATTATAGCTGCTTTGTTCTGAATTACATAGACCTTTTATGTTTATTCCTCAGTGAAAATGCATAAAAAAATGAAATCTACTCTAATTGTACTCTCTGAAGATAGCTGGTAAAATCATTTCTAGCAGTTATAAATCAATTGTAGTATTAAAATGACCTGCCAGGTGCATCTTCTGGGTATCAGACTAATTAAGGGGATGTATTAATTGCAACTATTCATCAACACCACCAACGTTGTTAGGTAACCCTTACAATGAATCTTTTTTACCGTATTATCTAGCACTAAAACTGCAGTTTTATAAAATGTGAAGAAAAAAGAGAAAGAGGAAGCTGGGCGAATGGTTTGTGCTTCTGCTTCTATATTTCAAAAAGGTTTTACACAGTGTTGTAAGATGGCTAGAATAGAATTTTTTCCTACACAAAAATCTTTAACTCACCTTCATGCTTGGTTTCTGTTATATTTTATTTTGTAAAACACCTTTAATATGTTCCAAAAGTCAATTCTAGAGTTTAAAAGTCAGTTATGTTATTGCTTTTATTTTACCATTGATGGATATATATGTATACATGTGTATACATGTATATGTATATACACATACACACATGTAGGTGTATAAAACAGCATTGCATGGTTACGTGCGTGTGTGTGCGTATGTTTTATATATATATATATATATATATATATCTATGTATGTGTATATATATATCCTTTCCCAAATGGAAGTCAGTTAAGCTATAATGGTAATTAGTAACAAAAGAATGTCAGAAAAACGTACTTTGATCTTAAATAGTAAACTGAGTAGGCTTTCGAAATTAATTTCAAATGACTGCCATATCAGTTTTACATTTTCCATTCCTCAAAGGAGAAATGTAAAATCTAAAAAATTTTTACAAAACAAGAAGTGGTTTTTCTTTCTTAATGGGTCAAATTCTTAGAGAGCATTAAGTGTTTCATGATTTCCGAGACCAATGTTAATTCACTTTGTCATTATGGTAACATTTTTTGAGATTGGCTCTCTCTAGTACCATAAATAAAAAAATTCCAAGTGAAATAGACTGCTATTTCCCATTCTTCTGGTGTAAACCACTTGGAGACCCTGAATTGACCATGAATATCTCTGAAAAACCAGTTCTAGAAGCTGATTCCAAGATTCTGAAAATGTGATTCGTTTCAGATCAGGTCTTTGCAACCTGCTACCTTTTTGGATTTCTCTGCAAGAAATCTGTTTCATATTTAGAGTGTTCTGCGCCCATGGATCCAGAGTAGATAGGTTCTGGGGTGACCTTATGTGACACGAGCACTGATCCCTCTATAGCACAAAGGGAGAGAGACTAAGTCACTGGAATCGCTAGTTCCACATGGCAATGATCTCAACAGCACTGAGAGGAGCAGTCACTAATGTCAGTTGCTTCAATACAAGGTGCATATTGGTATTTGTCCGTGATCAAATAGCCTCAGGTAATGCTGTCCTGTAAGGCTTGTGCTGGGGAAAAGGAATTCCCCTTCTCCTGCATGGTTGGAATTTTAAAGTGAAACAAGAAATGTGTTCACCTAACAATTGCCCTAAATCTAAGAAGGATTTACCAGTCCCCTGCAAGGAGCATACTGGAGGTAAGAAATTGACAGGCACTGTTTAGAACTTCTTTTGGATGAGTAAACTCTTCAACTCACCCATGGAAAGGCAAAGTCAATAGCCCCATTTCGGGGATTAAAGCTGTAAATTCACTCTTGTTCTCCGTTTCCCAAGGAGCTAAGATAGAAGAGAAAGGGAAAAAGGACTGAAAGCTAAAGGGGCAGACAAAGGCCCCCATGTAAGGGCAACAGGACCAGGGCCTCACGCTAGCATGCCCAACAACTACAGTTGGCCCTCCATATCCACAGGTTCCACATCCACGGACATAACCAACCGCAGATAGAAAATATATATTTTTTAATTTCAGGAAGTTCCAAAAAGCAAAACTTAAATATGCTCTGCACCAGCACCTATTTACATAGCATTTACATTGTATTGGGTATTGTAACTAATCTAGAGATGCTTTAAAGTATATGGGAGGATATGCTTAGGTTATATGCAAATACACCTATTTTATATAAGGGACTTGAGCATCCACAGGAGTCCTGAAACCAATCCCCACAGATGCCAAGGGAGACGTGTATAGGAAAGCCCTGGTGACAGGAAGTCATTCATTTAAGTGGCCTCTGCCTTCAGTGAGCACTGGGCATCTGGGCAGTTGAAACCAGCTTGTAAAGATCAGGAGAAAAGTGATTTGAGCTTGTCACAGAAAATGTTCACTCTGCTATATTTCTCTAGCAGTGTACCAAAAGAGGAGAGTTGAGAAGCAACTAAATTCTGTGCCCATGAATACCTGAAAGTGTCTCATTTGGTTTTAACTCTCAAAGCTAGCTCTAGAGAAAGAACTATAAAAGTCTAAAATTAGTACCATTTATTGATCATTCACTGTGTCAGGCACTGTGATGAGCCCTTTGCAAACATCATCTATTTATCATCTTTTTATCCTCATCACCATCCTAGATGAGGGAAGTGAGATTCAGAGAAGATAAATAACTCTGCACAGAATTCCATAATTAAAGGGAAACAAGAATTTGAATCTAGTTCCGTTGGATGATAAGCCCATGCTCTTAATCGGTAAATTATACCAGTCCTAAATATCCTCATGAAATTTGGAATCATCTCAATGTACAAGTAACAAATTTGTACATTTCCTGGGGTTCTCTTTCAGCACTCTGACTTTTGTTTCTCAATTATGCCCACCAAATAATGCCCAATCGGCCTATGTCTTCCAAATGTCCTATACATTCCTGGGAGTGCACACTCGATCTCCACAGTTTTACATTTTGATATCTCTCATGAAGTCAAGACTGCCGAGCCATGCTCGCATTAAATGGAAAGTTATAATCTTCTGTGCATGTCATATTCCTCCACTGAAAAAATTAATGCAGATTTTCAGATCTTTGTTTACTTACCTGGGTTTTCACTTCATGTTATTTCAGGAAGATTTTTTCTTCCAAGTAACAAGGAATTAAAATGTTGATATATTAACAATTACCCTATGTAAGACCTAAGAAAGTCTGCATGACACAGAAAAGCAAATGTGACATGCTTCTCTTTATTCAAAAGTCAGATTAAACCTAGCAGAGAAGCACATAATCAGACCACAGCTATGAAATCTATACTGGCAGGGCTAGAGTGACAATAACTGTGACTGTGGTGACTGACTAAAGTATTTGCCATATAATTAAAACAGCTGTACCCTGTTTTCATATGTTCTTACTTAAAGAAACAAAGAAATATGTTACTTTGAAGGTCTCATCCACAAACAGGGTTAGTTCACTTAACTGATACTAATCAGGAGAGTAGAATGGAATAATCCCAAAGTCACTTTGGGCTCTGAAATAAGTGTGTTTGGATATTTCCTTTTTGATACAGGGATGCTGTATGAGACTGCTTTTTTTTTTTTTTTTTTTTTTTTGCGGTATGCGGGCCTCTCACTGTTGTGGCCTCCCCCGTTGCGGAGCACAGGCTCCGGACGCGCAGGCTCCGGACGCGCAGGCTCAGCGGCCATGGCCCACGGGCCCAGCCGCTCCGCGGCATATGGGATCCTCCCAGACCGGGGCACGAACCCGTATCCCCTGCATCGGCAGGCGGACTCTCAACCACTTGCGCCACCAGGGAGGCCCCATGAGACTGCTTTTATTTTTATTTCTCTACTCTTAACAAGCTCAAAAGGGAAAAAAATCAGTTTCATCATCTCTCAGATTTATCTATTGCAGTGGTTTGTGGACACTGGAAAAAGATGAAATAGACTTAATTCAGAAAATGCTTGTAAGCTATTCAATTTTCCCAGTCAGTCTCATTGGTTGACACCTTCTTGAAATTCTCTCCATGCTGGGAATAATTAACTCCCACTCAAGCCGACATTTTGTATGGCTCTTCATCTTTCTATGTATATATCAAAGGCACGATTATCTCTGACAACATTCAAGCTTATCAATATAATATCAGATTTTCCACATCTCTTCTTTTACTTTTAACACAGAGTCCATCATCCATTAATATTTTCAAATCCATCCATTGTCGGGAGCTATGCTTTACCTACATGATGCAAAACAGCATTTTTTGGATACTTCTGCATCCCCAGTCTCCCCTCCATCCTATAGGTAAAGTAATTTCTTTGACACGCATTTTGATCGTGTTAGTTCACTTCTCTGGTCAGCTCTTGGGCCACACATCTTCTGAAATTCAAACTACAATTCCAAAGGAAAGTGCTATTTTAAGCATCAACCTTTAGAAAAACTTTCTCAGTCTTCTCAAGAAAACCAGCTTCCTCTTGCTCATTGCCACCACTGTACAGGTACACAGCTCTATTTTACAACACTTTCCACTCTAAAGAGTAGTGGTTCATTATTTGATGGCTCATTAAACAGTGAACTCCTCGAATGCAGAAATCATGGTTTATATATCTTACAAATCCAGCAGCTAGTATTTTACTTGGAATAAAGTGCTACTCATTAAATGTTTGCTGAATAAATGAATGAAGACTCTATTAACTGTCATCACCACCACTGCCTTGCCACACATATGCCACTCCTCTCGACTATCCAATGAGTCCTGCTTAAAAGATTCTCTATAAAATTAAATTAAAATTATTTCACTTCCAAGTTATGGCACAGACATTCCCTCTAAACTTGAATGACCTTTCCTCTTCTCTGTCAAGTCAGGCCCATTCAAAGTGCTGATCAGTATTAACCTCTTCCAGGGACTTCCCTGGTGGCGCAGTGGTTGAGAATCCGCCTGCCAGTGCAGGGGACACGGGTTCGATCCCTGGTCCTGGAAGATCCCACACGCACAGAGCAACTAAGCCCATGCACCACAACTACTGAGGCCCGCACACCTAGAGCCCGTGCTCCACAACAAGAGAAGCCACTGCAATGAGAAGCCCATGCTCCACAACTAAGAGTAGCCCCCGCTCACTGCAACTAGAGAAAGCCCACGTCCAGCAACGAAGACCCAACGCAGCTAAAAAATAAAAATAAATAATAATAAAATATTAACCTTATCCCTTTAAGAACAGTTATTATCACAACTAACTTTGCAATTTGGTTGAGGACGATGATGATGATGATGGAGAATACCATTAACTAGAAGCCTACTATATTAATTTCTGCATATCAATTTTCTCTTATTTATAATAGTTTTGAAATGCATGGAATGAATACAACAGTATTCCCATTTCACAGATCAATAACTGAAGGTGGAACAGAATAAATAACCTGTTAGCTCTACTTTCTTGTCATTGACTAGGACACAGTCTTGTATTAAAGAATGAACAAGGTCTTTGGAGTCTGGGAGATCTCCTTACAAATTCTACCTTGACCATTTATGGCCTACAGGACTACTTAAGGAGCTAGTCTGACCTTCAGTTTGCTAATTGACTAAAAGGAGGATAAAAAGTCCAAGAATTGAGTTTCCTTTTCCTTATTCCCAGTCATACTGTATTCTACATGCAGCCTCAATAAATGGCATTGAAGACGGTGATGTTTGTAAAAGCTGATGTCTTCTGCTCTCTACGTGCATAATACAAAGGAAGAGAGTGGGTTTTGTGTTCTTCATCACCCAAAAATACTTACCAAGTTCTCTCATATTTAGCAGTATTCTGGACAAGCATTTTAAAAGCTATTAAACTGTTGGAATTACTGGTTAATCGTGCAACAACTGTCTATATGAGTAGACCTACTACTGCTACTAAATTAAATAATAAGCTAAGAAAAATATAACTGTACTATATTGCAAGACAATATACTTTCCTGATAGAAAAGTGAAAAAAATAGTTTAGAAATCATAACATTACTTCCATTTCATTAGGGGAGGCTTTACCAGGGTAACAGCATTTAAAATAGTTTTCTAATGGAACCTTTTAGTATATACCCAGATGATCATTTCTCATCCTTAAAATCACAAGGGGAGGTCTGACAACCTCAGCTTCTTAATGTAGCTGTTTGAAACACTCCTTTGTGACACTTATATCTTTATGCTTAGTTAAAGCCTTCTGCAGCCTTAAAATGGGAACCAAATGTCTCCTGTCAAGAAAGAGCCTTAGCACATAGTAATATAACCAAATGTTACAATTTATCCTTTGACTGCCCTGGAATTTTCCTGTCAGGGTGCTATTTCTAACTGGTCTAGTCACATTCCTTGGGTTTTGCTTCTGACACAATCAAAAGGGGCTCCTGGAAATTATTGATCAGCCGTGGCCCTGCCGTGAGAGTCTGAATGCCATTCAATGACATTGCTTGCCAAGAAAGCACGATGTGCTGGAAGTTGTCGTGAAATTCCCATCATGCTGGTTTCCTTTAGGTTCATTGATGCCTCAAAAAGAAGCCTGAAAAGCAGAGAGGCGACTGATGTCAACGGCGAGAGAAGAAATCGCAGGTGGGATTTAAGGGTAACATCAAGAAAACATTTGTTAAAAAACATAAAACTCTCTCGGGTGCTTGTAGGCACCCTCTCTAGCACTGCCATTTCGATAGCACCCGCTCTCTGCAGTCCTTTATTCTCCGGTCTACTCAAAGGGCTACTGAGCCAGAAGCAATAACACAACAGGGAGTACTTATGTCAACCCCTACACACATTTCTGTGAACTGAAATATGAGGTGTGGCTAAGTAGACCTCACTGTTGCCAGGGTCTACATATTTTATCTGTGCACTCACTCCCTAGAATTGCTCTCCTATTACTGCCCTGCTTGTAGCTAAAAACAATAAATGAAAATATGCTGAAAGATGACAGTCTAAAGTCATAATGGAAATTACAGGCACATAAAGTAGCACTGGGGTGCCTGGATGGCCATTTGACTAGGAGTACAGATGTCCTGTCCAGATGCAACAGAGCAGCCCACATCTCCCCCTCTCTGTGGCTACAAAATGTACACTCTCAGCTCACTGAAACCCTGAAACCTTGAGGGCTGATTTTCCTGGCAGCAGCTCCATGGCCCCTCTTTAACTTGTCCACCTAAAGTTACTGGGGCACTACTGTCCAGCACAAATAGAAGTCACAGCAAGCTGGAGGTGCTGCCCAAGCTAGCATGACATAAAGAGCTAAATACTCCTTGTGCCAAACCAATCCCATCAAATCATACTGGTGGCACTGGGAATGCAGAATTCTGTCCTGTCTCTGAATAGACTGTAGGTCAGTTATTTCTGAGAATGTTCATGAACACTTGGTGAAACAGTGACTATACTATTCTTAAGAAGAAATAGCTGTGTTCTAAAATGTAAGGATTGGTATTCTGTGAAGAAAATGACTCCCTCGTCAACACGTTCGGAAAGTTCTTTACCATATCCTGGAGATGCACAGTAATGAAGTCTTTTCTTTTTCCTATTTATTATTTTTAAAATTTTTTATTGGAGTATAGTTGATTTACAATGTTGTGTTACTTAGAGGTGTACAGCAAAGTGAATCAGTTATACATATACATATATCCACTCTTTTTTATATTCTTTTCCCAAATAGGTCATTACAGAGTATTGAGTAGAGTTCCCTGTGCTATACAGTAGGTCCTTATTAGTTATCTGTTTTATACATAGTAGTGTGTATATGTCAATCCCAATCTCCCAATTTATCCCTGCCCCCCTCCTTCCCCCCTGGTAACCATAAGTTTTTTACATCTGTGGCTCTATTTCTGTTTTGTAAATAAATTCATTGAAAATACCTTTCTCATGGAGTGCCATTCCATGTAATGTTCCATGAAACACAGTGGAAATCATTGTTTCATTCATCCGAGAGAGTAGTTTTCATGCTCCTCTTTTTTCAATTTGAATTTCCCCTACTTCATTTTCATTATTTAACAAAAATGCTAAGGCCAATCAAACTCAGGTGTACCAAGTAATATTGAGAAGCATTATGTTCAAGGAAGGCATTTAGAGTTTCTATATAGTGCTGCCCTTGGAGTTTATCATCTAGACACCAATTTAAAGATCGCTTAGAACTTGAAAAATGAAGTCCTTATGATGGAGAAGAAGACAAATCCACCTCACACTAGCTGTTGTTTTTATTAGGAAACATATACACTTTGGATGGTGGAAAAAAAAGTTTAACTTCCCTCCAATGAAAAAGGAAACATGTGGTTAACACTACTATGCAAATTTGTACCCTCAAATTCTGCCCAAACTTCACCAATAATGGTACCTCTGCTTGGATTATCTGAAGCAAAACAATCATGCATCCAGCAAACTGCTTTGGTACAGGAGGAAAGTTCAACATTACCAGCTAATTCATCAAATCTCTTTTTTCACTATGGTTACTTTTCAGTGCATTGCTTTCTGGCTACCCAGATTCAAAACTTTCTTAGGGCCTTTTAACATCAATTGGTGAGTTTAAAATGCCTTGAGAGTTTAGTTTCTATCCTGAAACTAAATAAGAAATCCTTCACTCTTTAACTCTCTTGTACTTTTATTTTTTTTTACCTTCCTTTTGTCCTCTATCTCCTACTTATCCCTTTCACTTTCTCTCCACTTGCCTCATTCTCTTGATCCATCAGACACAGCACAGCCATCTGATAGCTATACCTTTAAGTAATTTTGGACAGAAGCAAAAGGCCCTGGAATCCTTAGTAATCCGCTTCAGATCCAGCTACTGAGTGCTGGTTAGGCTCCTGAGCAGCCAACAGTCTTTTCAGGCAACTACCTTGGAAATTGAAAACCTGTTAGAGCATCTGTGGAATAACGTGAGCCCTCAGACAAAATCATACAAATAGAAAAGAAAATGTCCTTTCAGTGTTAAGTTAAGGCACTGCTGAAACAATTGAAAGGAAGACAGGCTCTCAGTGATCCCTATTGATGAGCCTCAAAGCAGCTGGGGCTTAGGAGCAGACTGGTTATTTTGCCTGCATTTCAGGTGTCATTAAGGCCTCTGCCCTGAAGGCCGAGCCGCTTACTCTACTGCACACAGCTCCCTGTCTGAGAGGAATAGCAAACCTGAGACAATGCGCATATGAAAGTTACTCATAAGGTAAGCAATACATGCACAGAGCATTCCAGCCCAGCAATGCCCGATACTTGGTTGAAGGGAAAGGTAACTGCAAATGTACCTGCTGCAGCTGCTTCTGTTTTTTTGCCTTCTGTCCCCAACCTCCACAAATGTGCTCCCCCTCCTGCCCCGGAAAAGACCACCGTGCCCACCCCCTGCCTCTCCTTGGACTCCCTGGTCCCTGAATTACTTTCCTTCTCCCCCCTCCCACCCCTTTAATCTCTTCCCTTCTAACTGACTAAACTGCACTGAACCATAATGTTTGACAAGGATCTACAAATATGCCTAATAAATGTTTCTGCTGAGCCAAATTTAAAGTAACTTGCCTCTCTTTGTTGAGATCATCTTTGAAATTATTCATATGGTTCAACATTTTCATTTCTGCCTAATGCACGGGGTATTTTTAAGCAGGTGATTTTATGTTTGTGTGCCAGACTGCCACTATTAAAAGCTTCTGATGTGCTGAATGTAACGCGTTTCCGAGAAAGTCAAGTCAAATCACCCATTGCCTCCTCTTAATATACTCCTCTCTTTCATGTCTCATCCTGTCTCTGTTCCTCACTTCCCCTTTCCCCATGACCCCCTTGCTTTGCCTTTTATTTATCAAACTCCCCCCACCACCTTGTTCTTTTCTAGTCTTCCCCAACTAAAACAGATTTTTCATCTGGCCATTTCTGGTCACTCTGTTACCCTCCTAACAATGCATGCCATCTTTCCTCTCCCGTTTCTACTCTCTTCTTCACCCTGACTCATCCCCTGGTCCCAGGACAACGGAGTGCTGCTGAGATTGGGACAAGGATCTTGAGCAGGAAATTTAACAATGGCAGAGCTGTGACAAGTTAATTCAACTCCTGCTGTTAAATTAACCACCGTTCCAGCCGAGTTAACGCGTCACCCAGTTTCAAAAGGTTAAGCTCCAAGCTTAATCTTATTCATCATTATGAACTCTTCAAATTGGCTGAAATATTTAAAATTCAGTGAAATGAAAGGACCACAGGAAACATTTAAGAGCCAACTGCCCGGTCTTCAAAAAATGGAGAAATAATCTACGAAGATTAGGAAAAGAAGGCTTCAAAATGGGTGAATGGAGACACTCGAGAACCAGGTTAGAGTGAATAATAAAAGGACATGGAGGACAAGGACATCTTATCTTCCCACCATCATAAAGAGATTCAGGCGTTAGGAAGAAATTTAATGGAGCACCCTGAAAATGCTTGTCCTATCTCATCATAAGCAACAGACCAAAACTGAATGCTAATGAAAAGGGCATGTACAATAATACCTCCTGAGCTCTCGGTTTCTCTTTGGACTTCAGACACAGATGGGAGGTGGGCCACAGTGTGCCCCCCACTTATCACTGACTGGAAGGGAGATCACAGTCCCCTGAGTGCTCTCCACTCAGGCTTCTGTGACAGCAGAGAGCCCATATGAATTTTGAGAGAGTAACTATGCAGCAGGAAAGAACACTGGAGGTGCTGAGGCTAGCATTTCTTACTTAGCACAATGTTTAGTAAACAGTAGGGCTTATAAAGGTTAACTCCATTATTACTAGTATTACTGTTATTGTACACTTTCAATTACAAACCTCTGTAGACCTGAACAGTGTAACAACTGAGATGGAGGGAAATGATATCCCACAGGCACCCCTTTCCCTTCCTTAATCTCTCATCCCAAGCTGAAGTGTGTGGACTTGTTTAAAATGTTATTTCATATGTGCATGAGCTCCTGCTACCAACCCAGCAACCCAGGGCTTTTGACACTAATAGCCACATCTTGCCCAAGCTGGTCCTCATGCTTCATTTTCCTCCCTGCTCCTGTTGGCCACTTGCACATGCTGTCACAAATTCCTTCATGCTCTTCCTCTTCTCAGAAATTTTTTGTATTAGGCTTATCCATCCTTAATTTGCCAACATAATCATGCTTCAACTTCTCGTGAGAGGTGGTCTTTGAATTTATAATGATACTGCTTTGTTGATGGTATGTTTGATCTGTTTGTATATTTTATTGCCTCATAGGTACCTAGAGGGCAAAAACCTATTTTTAATACACACTCTCTATGGCTAGTACATCTATGTTGTCCATCTCTTGAGTTCCTAATAAACAATAAGCCTAAAAGCATCTGTATGCCTTCCATCTTAATTTTGTGCCAGATTTAACATTCTCTCACTCTCTCTCTCTCTCTCTCTCTCTCTCTCTCTCACACACACACACACACACACACACAGACGGTCCTTTCCGATTCATATGCTGCTTTTAATTGCTTTCTCTATTCTAATTACACTGGTAAAAACCTCAATACAAGGCATATATGCTAAACTGTTAAACAGTAGTAAAGATGGTATCTTGCTTTATGATTTTAGCATATATGCCTCTAATAACTCCCCATTCAATAAGATGCTGAATGTGACAGATGATATTTTCCCCTAATTGTCACAATATTACCTCCTATCCTAAACGCCCTTATGCAATGTGACCTTGCCACTTCCCCGTCAAGGGATGAAGTTGAATTCACCTCTCTTTGAGTTTGGGTCAGCCTTAGTGATGCAACAGAAGCCAACAGGATGTGAGAAAAGTTAAGCTTCGTTTGAGCCTAAGTCAAACGAAGCCTTCTGACTCCTGGAAAGCTAGTTCTCCAGATGCTGTCTGTCACGACATACTCTCTCACAACACAGCCACCAAGTTCTGAGAGTCCATACCAAATGATGAGGCCATACATAGCCGCTCTGATCAATAGACAAGTGAGCCCAGCCTTTGAGTCATCTCAACCCAAATGCCAAGCATGTAAGTGAAAACCCACAAGATGATTCCAGTAACCAGCCTTTGAGTCATCCCCATATATTGAAGTCCTCAACTGAGGCCCAGACATCAAGGAACAGAGACACTACATCCCCACTCTGCCTGGTCAGAATCCCAATCCACAGGATCTGTGAGCAGAATAAAATGGTTACTTTACACAACTAATATTGATGCCTACTGGATTAAATGTTTTTATTAGGGATCATTAAATTTTTCAAACATCTTTATTGGAGTATAATTGCTTTACAATGTTGTGTTAGTTTCTGCTGTATAACAAAGTGAAGCAGCTATATGTATACATATATCCCCATGCCCTTCTCTCTAGCATCTATCTCCCACACTCGCTATGCCATGCCTCTAGGTGGTCACAAAGCCCCAAGCTGACCTCTCTGTGAGATGCAGCTGCTTCCCACTAGCTATCTGTATTACATTTAGTAGTGTATATATGTCAATGCTACTCTCTCACTTCGGCCCTCCCTGTGTCCTCAAGTCCATTCTCTACATCTTTATTCCTGTCCTGCCCCTAGGTTCTTCAGACCATTTCTTTGTTTGTTTGTTTTTAGATTCCATATATATGTGTTAGCATACGGTATTTGTTTTTCACTTTCTGACTTACTTCACTCTGTATGACAGACTCTAGGTCCATCCACCTCACTACAAATCACTCAGTTTTGTTTCTTTTTATGACTAAGCAACATTCCATTGTATATATGTGCCACAACTTCTTTATCCATTCATCTGTCGATGGACACTTAGGTGGCTTCCATGTCCTGGCTATTGTAAATAGTGCTGCAATGAACATGGTAGTACATGTCTCTTTGTGAATTATGGTTTTCTCAGAGTATATGCTCAGTAGTGGGACTGCTGGGTCATATGGTAGTTTTATTTTTAGTTTTTGAAGGAACCTCCATACTGTTCTCCATAGTGGCTGTATCAATTTACATTCCCACCAACAGTGCAAGAGTATTCCCTTTTCTCCACACCCTCTCCAGCATTTATTATTTGTAGATTTTTTGATGATGGCCATTCTGACTGGTGTGAGGTGACACCTCATTGTAGTTTTGATTTGCACTTCTCTAATGATTAGTGATGTTGAGCATCCTTTCAATGTGTATATCTTCTTTGGAGAAATGTCTATTTAGGTCTTCTGCCCATATTTGGATTGGGTTGTTTGTTTTTTTTGATATTGAGCTGCATGAGCTGCTTGCACATTTTGGAGATTAATCCTTTGTCAGTTGCTTCGTTTGCAAATATTTTCTCCCATTCTGAGGGTTGTCTTTTCGTCTTGTTTATGGTTTCCTTTGCTGTGCAAAAACTTTTAAGTTTAATTAGATCCCATTTGTTTTTTTTTTATGGCCATTCCTCTAGGAGGCGGGTCAAAAAGGATTTTGCCGTGATGTCACAGTGTTCTACCTATGTTTTCCTCTAAGAGTTTTATAGTGTCTGGCCTTACATTTAGGTCTTAATCCATCTTGAGTTTACTTTTGTATATGGTGTTAGGGAGTGTTCTAATTTCATTCTTTTACATGTGGCTATCCAATTTTCCTAGCACCACTTACTGAAGAGGCTGTCTTTCTCCATTGTATATTCTTGCCTCCTTTATCAAAGATAAGGTGACCGGGCCTCCCTGGTGGCGCAGTGGTTAAGAGTCCGCCTGCCGATGCAGGGGATACGGGTTCGTGCCCCGGTCTGGGAGGATCCCATATGCCGCGGAGCGGCTGGGCCCGTGAGCCATGGCCGCTGGGCCTGCGCATCCGGAGCCTGTGCTCCGCAACGGGAGAGGCCACAACAGTGAGAGGCCCACATACCGCAAAAAGAAAAAAAAAAAAAAAAAGATAAGGTGACCATATATATGTGGGTTTACCTCTGGGCTTTCTATCCTGTTCCATTGATCTATCTTTCTGTTTTTGTGCCAGTGCCACACTGTCTTGATTACTGTAGCTTTGTAGTATTAAGTCAGGGAACCTGATTCCTCCAGCTCTGTTTTTCTTTCCCAAGATTGCTTTGGTTATTCGGGGTTTTTTGTGTTTCCATACAAATTGTGAAATTTTTTGTTCTAGTTCTGTGAAAAATGCCATTGGTAGTTTGATAGGGATTGGATTGAATCTGTAGATTGCTTTGGGTAGTATAGTCATTTTCACAATGTTGATTCTTCCAATCCAAGAACATGGTATATCTCTCCATTTGTTTGTGTCACCTTTAATTTCTTTCATCAGTGTCTTATAGTTTTCTGAGTACAGGTCTTTTACCTCCTTAGGTAGGTATATTCCTGGGTATTTTATTCTTTTTGTTGCAATGGTAAATGGGAATGTTTCCCTAATTTCTCTTTCAGATTTTTCATCATTAGTGTATAGGAATGCAAGAGATTTCTGTACATTTATTTTGTATCCTGCTACTTTACCAAATTCATTGATTAGCTCTAGTAGTTTTCTGGTAGCATCTTTAGGATTCTCTATGTATAGTATCATGTCATCTGCAAACAGTGACAGTTTTACTTCTTTTCCGATTTGGATTACTTTTCTTTTTCATCTCTGATTGCTGTGGCTAAAACTTCCAAAATGATGTTGAATAATAGCGGTGAGTGTAGGCAACCTTGTCTTGTTCCTGAACTTAGAGAAAATGGTTTCACTTTTTCACCATTCAGAACGATGTTGGCTATGGGTTTGTCATATATGGCCTTTATTATGTTGAGGTAGGTTCTCTCTATGCCTACTTTCTGGAGAGTTTTTATCATAAATGGGTATTGAATTTTGTTGAAAGCTTTTTCTGCATTTACTGATATTATATGGTTTTTATCCTCGATTTGTTAATATAGTGTATCACATTGATTGATTTGCATATATTAAAGAATCTTTGCATTCCTGAGATAAACCCCACTTGATCATGCTGTATCATCCTTTTAATGTGCTGTTGGATTCTGTTTGCTAGTATTTTGTTGAGGATTTTCACATCTATGCTCATCAGTGATATTGGCCTGTAGTTTTCTTTTTTTGTGACATCTTTTCCTGGCTTTGGTATCAGGGTGGTGGTGCCCTTGTAGAATGAGTTTGGGAGTGTTCCTCACTCTGTTATATTTTGGAAGAGTTTGAGAATGATAGGTATTAGCTCTTCTCTAAATGTTTATTAGAATTCTCTTGTGAAGCCACCTGTTCCTGGGCTTTTGTTTGTTGGAAGATTTTAAATCACAGTTTCAATTTCAGTGCTTGTAATTAGTCTGGTGGGTTTTTACCTTGCTCCTTCGTCTGCTGCATATTTCTCTGTCTTCTCATTTTGTTTAACTTACTGTGTTTAAGGTCTCCTTTTCACAGGCTGCAGGTTCATAGTTCCCATTGCTTTTGGTTTCTGCCCCCAGTACATGAGGTTTGTTCAATGGCTCATGTAGGCTTCCTGGTGGAGGGGCCTGGTGCCTGTGTTCTGGTGGGTGGGGCTGGACCTTGTCTTTCTGGTGGGCAGGGCCATGTCTGGTGGTGTGTTTTTGGGTGTCTGTGAACTTTGTATGATTTGAGGCAGCCTCTCTGCTAATGGGTGGGGTTGTATTCCTGTCCTGTTAGTTGTTTTTCATGGGGCATGCAGCACTGGACCTTGCTGGCCATTGGGTGGAGCTGGGTCTTAGCGCTGAGATAGAGATCTCTGGGAAAGCTCTTACCGACTGATATTACATGGGCTCAGGAGGTCTCTGGTGGTCCAGTATCCTGAACTTGGCTCTCCCACCTCAGAGGCTCAGGCCTGACACCAGGCTGGAGCACCAAGACCCTGTCAGTCACATGGCTCAGAAGGGAGAAAAAAAGAAAGAAAAAAAAATTAAAATAAATAATAAATTTAAAAAGGATTAAAATAAAATAAATAAACAAAAAAGAAAAGAGCAACCAAACCAATAAACAAATCCACCAATGATAACAAGAGCTAAAAACTACAGTAAGATAAACATAAAAATCAGAAACAAGTCAGTCACAGACAGCAAACCTGAAGTCTACAGTTGCTCCCAAAGTCCACAGACTCAATTTTGGGACAATTCGTTGTCTGCTAAGGTATTCCACAGATGCAGGGTACATCAGGTTGATCGTGGAGATTTAGTCTGTTGCTCCTGAGGCTGCTGGGAGAAATTTCCCTTTCTCTTGTTTGCACAGCTCCGGGGCTCAGCTTTGGATTTGGCCCCGCCTCTGCATGTAGGTCACCCTCAGGCATCTGTTCCCGCCCAGACAGGACAGGGTTAAAGCAGCGGCTGATTAGGAGGATCTGGCTCACTCAGGCTGGAGGGAGGGAGGGGTACGGTAGTTATAATTGGAATGCAGGGTGAGGGAGGGGTATGGTAGTTATAATTGGAATGCAGGGTGAGCCTGCTGCGGCAGAGGCCAGCATGACGTTGCAACAGCCTGAGGTGCGCAGTGTGTTCTCCTGGGGAAGCTGTCCCTGGATCACAGGATCACAGGACCCTGGCAGTGGTGGCTGCACAGGCTCCCAGGGGGATGTGGATAGTGATCTGTGTTTGCACATAGGATTCTTGGTGTCTGCAGCAGCAGTGTTAGCATTTCATGCCCATCTCTGGGGTCTGGCTGATAGCCACAGCTCACACCCGTCTCTGGAGCTCGTTTAGGCGTTGCCTGCCTTCTGTGGGAAGACAGGGAAGAAATCCCCTCTCCTCGCACACCCCGAAACGATGGTCTCTTGCCTCTTCAGCAGGTCCAGACTTTTCCCCAGACTCCTTTCTGGCTAGCTGTGGTGCACTAGCCCCCTCAGGCTGTGTTCACACAGCCAACCCCAGTCCTCTCCCTGGGATCTGATCTCCGAAGCCCGAGCCTCAGCTCCCAGTCCCCACCTGCCCCGGCGGGTGAGCAGACAAGCCTCTCGGGCTGGTGAGGGCTGGTCGGCACCGATCCTCTGTGCGGGAATCTCTCTGCTTTGCCCTCCGCACCCCTGTTGCTGTGCTCTCCTCCGTGGCTCCAAAGATTCCCCTGGCCCACGCCCCATCCCCGCCAGTGATGGGACTTCCTAGTGTGTGGAAACGTTTCCTCCTTCACAGCTCCCTCCCAGAGATGCAGGCCCCGTCCCTATTCTTTTGTCTCTGTTTTTTCTTTTTTCTTTTTCCCTACCCAGGTACATGGGTATTTTCTTGCCTTTTGGGAAGTGTGAGGTGTTCTGCCAGTGTTCAGTAGGTGTTCTGTAGGAGCTGTTCCACATGTAGATGTATTTTTGATGTATTTGTGGGGAGGAAGGTGATCTCCACGTCTTACTCCTCCGCTATCTTGAAGGTCTCCCTGATCATTAAATTTTGTGAGTAGAGTCTGAGCATCTATGGAGATGATCATATTTTTGTCCTGCTTGGATCTATTACTATGTTGAACTATATTGATAGATTTCTTAATATAAATCCAGATTTACATTTATGAAATAAATCTTTTTAGTTATGATGTATTATTTTAAATGTACTTTTGGACACTATTTGCTATTATTTAATTTAGGATATTTATATCAATATTCATAAGTAATATTGATCTTTGGTTTCTTTTTCTTTTATAGTTTTCTATCAGGTATAAGTATCAATGCTATACTTGCTTCATATAAAGAATTTGGAAGTTTTTCTCCTTTTCTATGATCTGGAACAATTTAAGTAGAACTGGGATTATCTTGTCTTTGAAGGTTTTACAAATATATAAGCTTGATGTTTTTCTGTGGAGGGTTCATTGATAAATTATCTGTTTCTTTTATGGAAATCATTATTTTAAAACTTCCTATCTCTATGGGGTCAATTTTAGTAAATTCTATTTTCCTAGAAAATAAGTCATTTTACCAAGGTTGTCAAACTTATATACATAGGATAGGGCAACATTATCTCCCTTTTTAAAATATATCTTTTGTTTTAATGGTGCTTCATGCTCGTTTTTTTTCTTTATTGTGGTAAAATACTTAACATGAGATTTACCCTCTTTACGAATTTTTAAGTGTACAATGAACTAATATAAACCATAGACACAATGCTGTACAGCAGATCCCTAGAACTTACTTAATCATCATGCATAACTGAAGCATGATACCCACTGAATGGTAAATCCCTATTTCTCCTTCCCCACAGTCCCTGGCAATCATCATTCAACTCTCTAAGTGTTTGACTATTTTATATATGTAATATAAGTGGCATCATGCAGTATTTGTTTTTCTGTGACTAGCTTATTTCACTCAGCATAATTTCCTCAAGACTGACTCATCGAAGTTTTCACGTATGGCAAAATTCATTTTTAAGGCTAAATTATATTCCATTATATGTATATGCTACATTTTCTTTATGCATTCGTTCACTGATGGACATTTAGGTTGTTTCCACATCTTGGCTATTGCAAATAACGCTGCTATGAACATGGGAGTGCAAATATCTCTTTGAGATCCTGACTACAAAGCTTTTGGTTAAATACTCAGAAGTCAGATTACTCTCATATGGTAGTCCTATTTTTTATATTTTGAGGAATCTCCATACTGTTTTCAATAGTGGCTGAATGATTTTACATTCTCACCAACAGTGTACAAAAGTTCCAGTTTCTCCAAATTCTCATCAACACTTATCTTTTTTTTTTGTTTTGATAATGCCCATCCTAACAGATGTGAGATGATAGATCATTGGGTTTTGATTTGCCTTTCCCTGAGGATTAAAGATGTTGAGCATCTTTTCACATACATGTTGGCCATGTGTATGTCTTTTTAAAAGAAATGCTTATTAAAGTCTTTAACCCATTCTAAAATAAGGTTATTTGGTTTTTTGCTATTGACTTGGATTTCCTACATATTTTACTTATTTGGAGTCAACTTCTGTGAAGGTGTAAAGTCTGTGTGTAGATTCAGTTCTTCACACGTGGATGTCCCACTGTCCCAGCACTATTTGTTTAAAAGATTATCTTTGCCCCATTATGTTGTCTTTGTTCCTTTTCAAAGATCAGTTAGATTCATCTACGTGGGTCTATTTTTCTTTTAAAAAATATTTTATGTTATTTATTTATTTATTTTTGGCTGCGTTGGATCTTTGGGTCTTCGTTGCTGCATGCGGGCTTTCTCTAGTTGTGGCGAGCGGGGGCTACCCTTCGTTGTGGTGCACAGGCTTCTCATTGCAGTGGCTTGCCTTTGTTGCAGAGCACATGCTCTAGGGTGTGCAGGCTTCAGTAGTTGTGGCACGTGGGCTCCATAGTTGTGGCTCACAGGCTCTGGAGCACAGGCTCAGTAGTTGTGTCACACAGGCTAAGTTGCTCCGCGGCATGTGGGACCTCCTCGGACCAGGGATTGAACCCATGTCTCCTGTATTGGCAGTAAGATTCTTAACCACTGTGCCACCAGGGAAGTCACATGGGTCTATTTCTGGGCTCTCTATTCTGTACCACTGATCTATTCGTTCATTCACCTATACTACACTGACTTAATTACCATGACTTGAAGTCTTGAAGTGTCAGTCCTCCAACTTTGCTCTTCTTCTGCAATAGTGTATTGGCTATTCTCTGTCTTTGCCTCTTCACATAAACTTTAGAATAAGTTTGTCAATGTCTGCAAAATAATTTGCTGGGATTTTAATTGGAATTGCATTGAATCTATAGATCAAGTTAGGAAGAACTCTTGACAAAATTGAGTCTTCCTCTCCGTGAATATGGAATATATCTCCGTTTATTTAGTTATTCTGTGATTTCATTAATCAGTCTTATAGTTTTCCTCATATAGATCTTGTACATATTTGTTAGATTTATACCTATGTCTTTCATTTCTGTGGGTGCTAATGTAAATGGTATTGTGTTTTTAATTTCAAATTCCACTTCTCCATTGTTGGTATATAGAATATATTTGGATTACTATCTACCATATTTATTACTATTTGTTGCCCTTGTTCTTTGTTCCAATTTCTGTCTTCCACCTTTTTATGCCTTTTGTTGCAATAATTTAGCTTTCTATATGATTTTATTTTCTCTTTTCTTATCATGTCATATTTTTTTCTTTTTTTAGTGGTTTCCCTAGAGTTTGTAATATGAGTCCACTTTCAAATAACACTGTACCACTTCATAGGTAGTGTGAGTCCCTTATAATAACAAAATAATCCTAATCCCTGCCTTCTGTCCCTTGTATTTTTTCTGTCCTTCATTTCATTTATACATAAGCATAAATAGGCACATATTAAGAGTAAGAAAACTAAAAGTTTGTATTTTACCTTCATTTATTCCTTCTTCATGTGCTTCCTTACTTTATGTAGATCCAGGTTTCTGACCTATATTATTTTCTTTCTAACTTCTTTTAACATTTCTTGCAAGGCAGGGCTACTAGCAACAGATTCTCTTAATTTTGTTTGTCCATGAAAGTCTTTATTTCATCTTCACTTTTGAAGGATAATTTTGCAAGTACAGAACTCTAGGTTAGTAGGGCATTTTCTCGCAACACTTTAATATTTCACTCCACTCGTCTTGCTTGTACAGTTTCTGAGAAGGCAGATGTAATTCTTATCTTTGTTCTTCCATAGGTAAGGTATTCTTCTCCTCTGGACTTTTATCTTTGATTTTCTATAGTTAAAAATGATATGGCTAGGTTTGGTCTGATTTTTTTGTTTTTGTTTTGACATTTATCCTGCTTGGAGCTCTCTGAGCTTCCTAGATCTGTGGTTCGGTGTCTGATATTAATTCGGGGGAAATTCTCAGTCCTTACAGTTTCAAATATTTTATCTGTTCCTTTCACTCTTTCTTCTCCTTCTAATATTCCCATTATGTATACGTTACACCTTTTGCAGAACTTGGTTACTGTCTTTTTTCAGCCTTTGTTCTCTTTGCTTTTTGGTTTTTGAGGATTCTACTGATATGCTCTCTAGCTCAAAGATTCTTTGCTCAGACATGTCCAGTCTACTAATAAGCCCATCAAAGGCATCCTTCATTTTTATTAGTGTTTATCTCTAGCATTTTTTTGGTTCTTACATGCTGTCTACTTTATCCATTAGAGCCCTTAGCATATTAATCATGGTTGTTTCAAATTCCAGGTCAGAAAATTCCAAAATCCTTGCCATGTCTGGTTCTGATGCTTGCTCTGTCTCTTTAAATTGAGATTTGTAATTTTTTTCCCACAGCCAAACATGATGTACTGGGTAAAAAGAACTGGTATAAATAGAACTTTAGTAATGTAGTGGTGAGTTATGGGGGGAGGGGAAGCATTCCACAGTCCTAACATTAGGTCTCAGTCTTTTAGTGAGACTTATGCCTCTGGATGGTGAACTTCTCATGTGTTTCTCAGTTCCTCTTCCCCTCCTCAACTTTTAGATGGTACAGTATGGCTAGAGGAGGCTAGAGTTGGCTATTTCCCTTCTGGTTGGTTATTTCCAGGTCTGTAAGGCTCTGATCATACCCTCAAAGTTTAGACTCTAGTTAAGTAGTTTCCCCAGAGGGCAGGTCTTGTTAAGAAGAGAGTGCTCTATTATATTTTAAAATGTTTTTTCCCCTCCTCCTGCCTGAAGTATAAAGGTTTTTCTCTTGATATTTACTGTGGAACTTAGTCTAATGGAGGTAAATTTCACAATAATGCCCTCCCCCACCACTCCTCCAATGACTGGGTCCTCCTGGAGTTTTTAAGTCCCAGAGTTCACACCGACCCTCCAGCAATTTATCAATTAGAGTTCAGGTTTCCCTATCCCAGCCCTGGGTGCTACGTAGGTTTTCACTCATGAGTCTCTACTCTGGTAATCCATGACTCCCTGTATTACCTGTCTCTCCCACTTGGGGGCAGCAGTTGTTCCTGTGCCCTCCCTTCTCTTACAGATCCAAAGAGAGTTATTGATTTTTCAGTCTATTCAGCTTTTTATTTGTTGTGAGGACACAGAGGCCACTTTCAAGCTCCTTACATGCAAATAGGGAACCAGAAGTCCTTCACTTTCATTTTTATTGGCCTAATTATAGAATTCATCTGATCATTGTTTCAGTGGTATCCCAGAGAATCTGTTACATACTGTTTTCATTATCATTATTTTTGGAAGCTTATGTTTCCCCTTTGACCAAGTATTGTTTAATAAGAAGCTCTGTAGATTTCTAAATAAGGGATTTTAAAAAATATTTATCATTAAATGTCTAATTTTACTGCATTTGACCATAGAACAGTGTTCATATTATTTTTCTTTTGTGGAATTCAGTGAGTTGTTCTTGTTTAACAATTGGTATATAGTTAGACTTGATATGTAATCAAGATTATTGTGCACTTGGAAAATGGTGTTTTTTCAATTTTCAGGTTTTCAACTTTAACATATATTCATAAAATTAACTACATTAATTTTGCACTTTAAGCCTTCTATAGGTCTATGTATTTTTTACATTTAAATGGACTATGAGTGCCACATATAAAGACTGATATTGTTAAAGGGTCCCTGTTTGCATCTTCTGCAGAGGCTGTGTTATTTGGCACATATATATTCATAATGTTTATATATGCATTGTGAATTGTAGCTTCTAGTTTTATCAAATTCCTTTCATGCCTTGTTTAATACTTTGAGTCTTGAGCTCAAGCTTATCAAATACAAAGAATGTGATCCCTGTTTTGTTTTGTTTCGGTTTGGTTTGAATTTGACTGGTGGCTCAGACCAAAACTATAGCCTGGGGCAAACACTCCCAAAGGGTTAAAGCAAGGGATGGGGAGGGTGAAATAAGAAAGGAAATACAGCAAACACAATCAAATTATATTGGCTTATCAAATTGGCTACAGTTTCAGATACCTGGTTCTCAACACTGCAGGACTATCTGAGGAGGCTTGTGAAATGTATCTCATAACCATTCACCCAGGGGATAAAAGAATCATTTACCTGTACTTGCCCACTCTCCCTTATTCAAGGGTGGCTCCACAGGTGTCAATTCCCCTACAATTCTAGGTTGTACAGGATTGTTGAGCAGGTTGTCTTAGGTGTTTCCTGCCATGACATCACAGAATTCCTTGTGCCAGAAATGAGGTAGACGGCATAGGTTCAGAGTGAGGCACTATCAAGTTCACACAGATGAAAAGCCTATTTGGATCCAATAGCCCCAGCAGTGTCTGGAGTTAGAAGAGGACCTAAAAGGATTAGAAGTGGTGCACAAAAGTGTCTAATACACAAGGTATAGCTTTACCAATACTATTTATTTTTAGTCTTTATGGGTCACTTTGTTTTGGGTATGTAACTTGCACATAGCAGAGTTAGGTTTTGCTTTGTAAGCCAATCAGAAAAACTTCTTTTTAAATAACTGATTAATCTCACTTATATACATTAATATAATTGATATATTTGGTCTCAGCTCTGTCAGATAAGATAGATCAACTTTTATATGTACAATTAACTACATTATGATATGTTTATTGTGTTTTTCACTATGTTTTCTGTTTTCCTTGCTTATTTTTACATTGTTTTGATAGGAAGATTTGCATTTTTTTCTAGCAATTACTTTCATACTAATACTTCTGTATAGTCTTCATAGTATTCCTTCTTACATAAGCTTGTCCTATGCAGTTTCTCAGCTTGAAATAATAATTTTGAACACCAAAATGAAAATTACTTGACATTTCATGCGTTTTTCCTATTTGACACTTTCTCTCTTCTCATTTTCTTTTTATCTGCATTATTTCTACTTTGTCAAGCACATACCAAAATTACATGCTGTCTTCCACACTTATACCCATCTAAATGTTTCCAATCCTCATTATCAGCCTATTTGCCAAAAAGTCCCTAGCATTTAGAAGTTGGATAAAATTTGCTCCATATTAGATTCCTTGAGAAGGGCTTGAGGGCATAATATTCTTTGCAGTTTTACAGTGTTAATCTGCTTTGTTTTAACCTAATTCTTACAAGACAGCTTGAATGGATGTAAAATCCTTGTCATTCTATCCCTGAGTTTCTTAAAAACGTTGCCCCACTGTGGTCTTGTTTTATATGTTGCCATTGAGAATTCTGATGCCAAGTTAATTATGTTTCTTTTGTAAGTGGCTTGCTTTTTTTTCTATCTGAAAGCCTGAAGGCTTTAAAGCCCAGCATTTTTATTAGAATATATTTCAAAGTAAATTTTTGCCAGCACGTAGAAGGCCTTTTCAATATGTATAACCAAGCCTTTTTTTTATTTCAGAAAAGTTTTCTTAGATTGTCATTTTAAAGATTAGTTCTGTTTTATTGTTTTTTGTTCTTCCTGGGCTCCAATCTTCTTGGGCTCTTTGATCTTTACCCATCTTTATTTTTATTCTTTTGGTTTTTTTCACTTATTTTCTGTATCTTTTACTACTATCGAACATATCTACTTTCCCTTGTGATTAATTTTTATTACTGGAATGACTTTTGTCTTTTTCTTCAACTATTTCTTTAATTCAGTCAGCTCTTATATTACATCATTTTGATATGTATCTATTTTGAATTTCATAGTTTTCTTTTACATCTGCAATTTAGACTAATTCATATTGAAGCATTTCCTTGTTTTCATTAGCTCTTTATCTTCAAATGCTTTTTGTTCTTCCATAACCAAGCTTCTAATTGATACATCCCTCTTCTACACTGCTGCCCTCATTCTTAGATGTAGTATATTCCCACGATTGCCAACTCCTCTGGTCTCATACACTTTCCAAGCCCCTTCTTTTAATCTAATCCACCAGTTATCGGAATTCTTCACAATATTTCCCCACTGGAAGTAGGACTCTCTTCTACCAAGGTTAAACCCTAGTTGATGTGATCTGAATTTTGTCCCCAATAGGATTCCTCCTCACCCTTCTTTCTTCTCTTCTATCCTTGTTGATTTTTTATTTCTTTGGAAGTTTCAGAGCTTGCTTCTGCTTATTACAAATGTGTACTTATTCACTGTGAATTGTAGTTTGAAGTCATCTCTGTCTCCTAGTTATGACTAGCCATGAGCTATGGGCAATGCTATTTATTCTCTTTACCCGCATGGATTTAGAGGCTTTGTGGAAAGATGTGACTACAGGATGCAGCCATTAACTTACAAGAATTATGACATACTGAGTAGTATCATATAAATATTGAACTAGATTATAAATCATTAAAAATCCTTTATTGGGAGAAGAAATGTTTGACAATTAATTGATTTACATTTGGACTATAAGAGGGGGTGAAAAATCTAATATTTGAGGGCATTTAAAAAAATGTAAGCACCAAATTAGCTTAAAATGGTCACCTTTTTTTTCATGAGTCAACAGATAAATTCATAAGTAAAAATGTGTGAAATTTGGAAACGCCAATACTTTAAAAGCCAATAGATTAAAACAGTGCATAGTGTTGCTATCATTTAATGGATTATGCACACTTTCTATCGATGCATTTGCCCTGAGGTGTGATACTAATTTCCCTGAATTCATATTTTTTAAAAAATGTCTTTGGCTCATATATAACACAAATTCATTCAAGTGCTGGCTGCATAAACCACAGATTCACCTGTAAAAAATTCTATTTACCACATAGAAAACTTGATAATTAGTAAATGTACTATCCATTTATTGACTATAAATTACATTTTAGATAAGATATCTAAATATAAAATATATATCTAAATATTATATATATTATATAAATATATAATATCTAAATTTCTATTTAGATAAGAAATTTAAATAAAAAATAATATCTAAGATTATACTGAAGACAAGGTGCACTATTTTTTTCTCTTCATATTTTCTGAAACATTGGCTAAACAGTGATGGATTATTGACATTTCCTAACTAGTGATGCTAATTTCTAACCCCATGATTTCTCCTTTTCTGCCTCTCCAACTTTACAACACAATATACCTTGACCACACCCTGCTCTCTCATTTCCAAACTTTTGTACGTGCAATTCCTTCTTCCTTGGAATGTTATCTCATTCTTATTTTCCTGATAAGCCTCATTAGTTCACATAATTTTATTTAAATTTCTTCTTATATGATGTGCTCCATGTCTAATCCTCCCAATTCTAAGGTTTTGTTTTTGTTGGAACTAATCGAAGTATTGTAAAATTTTGTTGAATATAGTTGTCCACTCACAATATGCACTTTATTGAAAATTCTTATTTAGGCAAAATATTATATTATATGTAAACATAACATGTAAAGTACAGGTGATGTATTTATCCAAAATATGCCAAATATCAGTGCTAGAACCATTTAACAATACTCAGTCATTTTTTGTTGAGCCAAAAAAAAAAAAAACTAATAGAGAAAAATTGATGGTTATATGGGTGTCCATGAGACTCTCTTAAAATTTTCACAAGTCTAAAGTACAGTTGGTGGGAGGTCACAGAGGTGCCATCAGTGGTTAACTATGAACTTACAGGGCACCAAAATACTCAAGGAAACAGTGTAAAGGTTGAGAGGGTGGATCCCAATTTAAGATAATTCTTTGTCTGACAAATCATAGAGCTAACATGTTTTCAAACCTCCTCATTCAATATGTGTCTCATAGACTCTTCTCTTTGTATGCTTTGACCATCCTCTCACACTTGCTCACACTTGGTTCCTTTATCGAAGTGGTTCTGACCACATCCCAACAATTTTCAATTAGATGTTACGTAAACATGCAATGAAGTATGGTAGAAATCCATAGAGGATAATGACCGAAGTTTTCTAGAAATCAGCTACCAAGAGACTTATAGGCATAATCCTGAGTCTGTCAATAAACATTTAAAATCCAAATGCTCCATGGAAGCAACCTAAATGTCCAATGACAGATGAATGGATAAAGAAGATGTGGAACATATATACAATGGAATATTACTCAGCCATGAAAAGGAACGAAACTGGGTCATTTGTAGAGATGTGGATGGACCTAGAGTCTGTCATACAGAGTGAAGTAAGCCAGAAAGAGAAAAACAAATATCGTATATTAATGCATAAACGTGCAATCTAGAAAAATGGTACAGATGAACCTATATGCAGGGCAGCAAAGGATATGTAGACGTAGAGAATAGACATGTGGACATGGGGGAGGGTGGGACAAATTGGGAGATTAGGATTGACATATATAAACTACCATGCATAAAATAGCTAGCAGGAACATGCTATAAAGCACAGGAAGCTCAGCTCAGTGCTCTGTGACAACCCAGATGGGTGGGATGGGGGTGGGGAAGTAGGTCCAAGAGGGAGGGGATATAGGTATACATATAGCTGATTCACTTCATTGTACAGCAGAAACTAACACAACATTGTAAAGCAATTATACGACAATAAATAAATAAATAAAATCCATCCAAATGCTCCAGACCAAAAAGGAAATCAATGATCAGGGAATCTAAGATCTTAGAACAAGAATGTAGCTCAGGAGAGTCTTCTGCTTTCAAACAGATAAGTATTAGTTTTCCCATTTTACAGATGTGTTCACTGAACCTCCAACATAGCAAATAAAATGCCCAAAGCCCTAGTTATTATCAGTAGTGGAGAAGAAAAATGGTCCTTTGTCTCCCGTGTACTTTTATAATACTGTGACCACTCAATCCCAATGGCCATCTTATTATAAGCATTAGTTTTGCACCAATAATCTTTAAAAAAAATTATAAAAGAGTAGCATTAACTCTGCCTTGTGAGTGATGTGATAGGCAAAATTAAAATTGAGCACATAAATGTCATTTATCAAAACATACTAAAGATATATAGGTCATAATAATTTTAAAAAATTAAATAGAAACTGGTTAAATAAAAAGCAAAAATGTTATATAAGAACATGGACTACGAAGTTCATCAAGGGAAAGCAAAGAGTAGACAAAATTCAAAGTATGGACAAAAAGCAAATATTTCATCTAAAGTATTATTGAGATATATGATAACTAACATCTTTAACGTTAAAATTAATGTAACGAACGACTCAGTATTTAAAATGTAAAGCATTTTCACCCATAGTATAAATATTTAAAAAACTAAGTTAGGACTTTCTTATTTTGAGGCATTTTAAGAAAATTTTCAAGGAAAGATAAGAAACCAAGAAGGAAGACTAACAGGTCTAAAGGCAGTTGGAAGAGTAGTTGGTCAAGTTAAGACATGACGAGTCCAAATGTAGTTAGAAAATAATATTTTTACTTATAATGATTTAAAATTTGCAATAAGCACAAAGCTTCCTATAATTAGCAATAATTCAACTATTATATGTAAGTTCAATAAAGGAAGGATTGTTATTGCAATAACGTTTGCTTTATTGTCTCAGGACTAAATGTTAAATGGCATTATGTTTACAGAATAAAATATATTTAACTCAGTTGAATTGTATCAACAAATACTATTGTTTTGGATTGTGCTCTTAAGGTCAAAGACCACTGGCTAGAATTTTTAAGTATTATTTTTAAAACTTTTGAAGACTTCGAATTTTTATTTTAGCATATTTGAATAGCTTATATAATAAAAACATTTACATACAATTATATTATAGACATAAAATAATCTAAGGACAAGGAAACTCAGAAAGAGAAAGGTCTATTTCATTCTCCATAATGCAGCCTCTACAAAATGAAAATAATGAATTCTGTCTTGTGACTATTACAATCACGCTTAAATAAGTGATTCTTGTAATCAGAATCATTGGTAAAGAATTTATCAAAACATAAGTCTCTCTACTGAATACAGTCATGAAACCGTGCACTGTGAAGTGTTTCTTTAATTGTTGTTTCTTTTGGGAATACTTAAAAAAGAGGAAAAGAGAGTGCTTATAATTTTCATTCTTAATACAACACTGGAAGCTCACAATTCACAGCATAATTAAGTCTACTATGTGCAAGGCTGGCACTTCTTCCATTCAGACTGATGTCACTTAATCAAGCACCACTGATACTTTATAATAATCTGCAAGAAAACATTCAAGATCTACAGCAATATAAAAGCCCACTACAGAAGTAGGGGAAATATGCACTAAAATTATATTTCCAAGCATAATCCAAAGGATGCTCAACTAACATAGCATTAAATTGAAAATGACATGAGTGCATCAAATCCTGAAAGGATGGTGCTTATGTTATGATTTTTAAATATCATCTTAAAGCAGTTTTTTAGTATCATCTAAATTTTGTACTTGTAGATGACAGCATTTCCCAAGCTTCCATTAATACTACCTCAGTGAGACTCCTCCATCCATGTACAAACATTAAGCACTCTAATAGACATGTTCCCTGTTCTAGACTTGAACCTAACCCTTCCCAACCTGCTAACTCACCCTTTCTCCTCAGTGTTCTTAACTTTGTAAGTATTCATTTCTCTTTATTGCACATTTGGCAAATCTGACCATGCTTCCTATTATATTGTATAGCTTTTGAACACAGAGACTGCAACTCCTTTTTTCATGTGATAAAGCTCTCTATAAATCCAAACCAAGGTCTGATTCTGGACCTATGATAGAAGAGTATAAAAAGTTATGGATTAATCATTACTTTCTTAAATGCCTGATTCAATCAAAAGTTTTGCCAGGAATGATCTGACCTCGTTCCTCAGGTCTCCCATAAATGAGTTCTAGCCAATGATTGGGCTCTTATCTGGTATTTCCAATTCCCACAAGGAAGAAATTTCCTGTCCTTGAAGACCAGTTTTATTTTGGAGAAAATTTTATTTCAGACTTTGTTCAGGGCTCTTATTCCAGGTTTCTGCTACTCTAGAATTATCAAGGACAGTGCTGTTTCTTTTTTATCAGAATCAAAAAGACCAGCAACCTATAACTAGATCTAGAGTTAGGCAAGAATTCATGAGACATAAAGCCAGAGAGTTGGATTTAATATTTTGGTCCTGGAAAATCAGAGTGAGTATTGATATTGTATAAGACAAACCACTCTGAATTAGTGTGTTTTAGAATGGTTTTTATTCGTATGTGCTAAGCTAAAGATTTTCATTATATTCAAGTAAAACGATAACTTTACTTAATAGGTGATCAGGTTTCTTTTCACCAGGGATCAAACCCACTCCCCCTGCAGTGGAAGTATGGAGTCTCAACCACTGGACCACCAGGGAAGTCCCAATAGGTAATCATCTTGGAAACTACGCTGAGATTTATAATTTAAAACTGAGGAATTACTATAATGAATGTCAAACTGTATTAAGATAAAACATGGGACATAAAGGATATGATATTACTTAGTCTTAAAAATGACACAAGAGTGTCACTCTATCAACTAAAAAGACACAAGAGTAGCTGCAATAGGTGGGAAGCTTATTGTGCAAAAGTGAGTAGTGATCAACTCTCATCAGAATTCCCTGGGAATAGAATAAGTAGAAACTATCTTCAAATATATCATGCCAGTTATACAATTAAAGAAAAGCAGCATATATTTAGCATTATCCAATACTGAAGGTAATTCAAATAGATTTAGAAACTGTTTTAGAAGTGTGTAAATTGAGGACATAAATAATATGCCCCAAAGTATTTGAATACCACTATCTTGCCTCTACTACACATTTTATAATTTTGACTGTTCATTCATTTGATCATCACAAAAACCTTGAGAAATAGAAAGGCAAATTGGTCTTCATTTACCCAACATAGCCTCAGTTTTAGGTTTTTACCAAGCAGATGTAGCCACTTCATTTTTAGCATTCCCAAAGTGTTCCAGTTTAGGTCAAATTATATGGATACCATAGGTATAACACTCCTTTCCTCATTTTAAAATTGAAAAAATCAAGATGCTCTGTTGGAATTGTATCAGCACAACCAATAAATAATAGGACTGATATTTAATGGGAGGCCTATGATTTTTCATTATTAAAGGCATATTCTTCCAAGGAACAGAATTAGGTCATTTTCAGGGTGTATTTTAATTCTTAAGAGGAGGGGTTTTCCCTAATAAAATGTTTACTAATTGGCAACCAAATTTCAATTTTTCCGAACATGTGCTACAAGTAAAATATGCCCAAACCTCATGAATCACAGTTTGTTATAGTTCATTTAAAACAGAAGTAGAAGGGGTGGCAGATTAGGAACAACCAAAAATTCTTTGCAACTGCTCCCATGGAGAAGTGACTCTATGATCACTGACCTAGAATCTGAGTGAGGTCTGTGATTGTTTTGACTAATAGAATATAGCGAATATATACCCAAGTCAGTATTTAGTCCAGGGCTTTAAAAGATTCCATCTTGCACTTCTTGTCTCTTGGAACACTTTCTTTGTCTGTGAGCTATGACCTGGTATGCAAATAGTCCATCTCTCTTGAGACTGCCATGCCAAAGAGGCCGGATACAGGTGCTGTTTTCAAAAATTCCAGATGAGTTTAGCCATCCTGCCACCCCTGCCTGGTTAGGCATCAGAAATGTGTGTGAAGTCATCTTGACCCTCCAGACCCTCCCAACCACTGGCTAAGTATTACCAAGTGGTATCATTGAACACTGTATAGTGCAGTAGTATGAGCCGGCTGAGCCCTGCCCAAATCACTGACTCTCAAAATCATGAGATATAATAAATCATTTCTTGCTTTAAGCTTCCAGGTTTTGGGGTGATTTGTTATGTAGCAATAGATAACTGGGGCAGAATTCGGTGCCTGGAAGTAAGGTGTTATGATAACAAAAAATCATAAAACATGTAGCATTGGTTGGGACAGGGTGGTGGGCAGGAGCTGGTAGGAACTAGTGGTAAAAGCTTGAATGGCCTTGGGGAGACCATTAGGACTTCAAAGACAAAGAGGAAAATCTTATTGGAGCCCAGTGAAAAGGTCAGCTGAGTTATATACAGACAGAAAAGTTAGCAAAACTGTTGCCTGCAGCAATATGGAAAACAGAAAAGCAACCTAATGATCTCAGAAATCTTGCTAAAGAGATTTGCAGGCAAAAGTTTTCCTAGCCACCCATAACAAAATGAAAGCTGAGGGAGACAAACTAAGAAAGAAATCCTTAAGTTTTCTAACATAGTTGCAGAATATACTAAAAGCTCAGGAAAGTCTTTCCAAGCCAAAGCAAACAAACAAATGAAGCAAAAAAAAAAAAAAAAAAAAAAAAAACCCAAAACAAAACAGAAACAAAAACTAAGAAAAGGAATAACTTCAGAGAAAAGATCAAATTCAGGTCCCTAGTAAAGCATGGTCTGAGAGTAAAGATTAAGTCAGGGTGAAAGTGTAAAACCTTTTTAAAGACCTCACAGAGACTTAAGGTGGTGTTTTGTAGACCCTTTCAGTGACAAAATGCCTTTTAAGGACAAAAGCTTTCTAGGGAAAGTCCTATAGACTCTCTCTTTTTAAATACTGGGCTTCTAAGAATCTTGAGGGTATTGTCTCAGCCTAGCAGAGTATCCAAGAAATAGAAGAGCTTACTTTGAAGATATTTATGGGTGTGGTGTTGTCTGTTGAAATGGACAGTAAATTGATTCACATGAAGTCTACAGAGCCTTTAAAAAAATTATACCACTTGAACTGGAAAAAATAGTGATATTACAGAATGAAAAATGGCATTAGGACCCCTAATTTCCAGCAGGCAAAAAGATGGCTGAGAAAACTACTCAGCTGTAAACATAGGTTATTTCTTATAGGAAGGAAGGGTGAATCTAATGTTGGAACCAAGAGCTCAAAGGGAGAAGCAATAGGCACAGATAATCATTTCTATGGAGCAGTTCTGGGTTCTTTTTTTTTTTTTTTTTTTTTAATGGCAACACATGACTGACTGGATTTCAGAATTGCTACGGACCAGAGATTGCCATATGCCTTCTGTCTGAAGGAGTGCCTTTTTGAAAGGAGTGCCTATTGCTAGTATCCTGTGCCTATCTCATCATTGTATGTTGGTTGTGGGAAATAGGTAACTCATATCTTATCCAAAGGTTAAGATGAAGAGGAACCATACAGGAAGAACTGCACACACCCTTGGGCTTGATTTAGAGAGATGAGGTCTTAGAGTCTGAGATAACATTGCAATAGGGCAAGAATTTGTGGGATTTAGAGAAAGTGAGTTTATTTTCCATGTGGGAGAAATATAAACACTTTGTAGATCAGGGCAGACCATGGTGAATTTAAGATGACTGCATATTCTTTGAAACTCTTCTCATTAGGAGTCAGCCTATCATTTTTCTCTTTGAATTAAGTGAGCTCTATTATCACTTTGATTTATATAGTTCAGCAGAAGTAATACTATCCCTATTTTAACTCAGTAAATTTCTTCAAATCAATAAAGACCATTTACAACACACTACCACCCTACAGCTAGCATTATACTTAATGGTGAATGACTAAACACTTGCTCTCTAAGATTAGGAACAAAGTAACAATGTCTATCTTACTATTTCTATTCAAAATTATACTGAAAATTCTAACTAGTGCAGTAAGACAAGAAAAAAGAAACAAAAGGTATATAGACTGGAAAGGAAGAAAATAAATTGATGGCATGATTTATGTCAAAAACCAGAAAAAGAAAAACCTGAAACTAATAAGTATAGCAAGTTTATAGGATACAAGGTCAATATATAGAGCAATTACAGTCGTATATACCAACAATGAACAAGTGGAATTTGAAGTTATAAAATAGTACCATTTACAATAGCATAAAAAATGCAATACTTAGGTACAAATCAAAAAACTATATACAGGGTGTGTATGTGGAAAAGAAAAAACACTGATGGAAGAAATAAAAGACTTTTTTAATGGAATGGTATTGCATGTTTATAGATTAGAAGACTCAATATTGTTAAGATGTCAATTATTTGTAACTTGATCTATAAGTTCAATGAAATCCTCGTCAAAAGCCCAGAAAGCTATATTGTTGATATCAAAGAACTGATTCTAAATTTGATATGGAAAGGCTGAAGACCTAGAATGGCCAATAAAATATTAAAAAAAACCCAGAAATCTATTTAAAGGCTTATTATAAAGATAAAGTAATTAACACAGCACGGTATTGGCAAAAAATAGATCTACAGAGTAATATATCAGAGCATAGGACCTAGAAATAGACCCTCACAAATATAGTTAATTCATTTTTCACAAAGTTTCAAAGGCAATTCAATGAGAAATGATAGACTTTTTAACAAATGGTGCTGAAAAAATTAGACATCCATATGCAAATAAAATAAATTTAGATATAGACCTTATACCTTATACTAAATTAGAATTAATTCACAATAGATTATAGACCTAAGTGTAATATGAAAAACAACAAACTACTAGAAGAAAGCATACGAGGAAATCTATGTGACCTTGGGTTTGGTGACGAGTTCATAGATACAACATTAAAATTATGATCCATAGAAGAAAAAAATGATAAATTAAGCATAATTAAAATTAAAACTTCTGCTCTGAGAAAGACAATGTTAGGAGACAAGTCACAGACTGGGAGAAAATATTTGCAAAACACATATCTGATAAGGGAATTATATCAAAATATTCAAAGAACTCATAAAATTCAACAAGAGATATGAACAGATATTTCACCAAAGAAGTTATACAGATGGCAAATAAGCATATGAAAAGATATTCAATATGATTTGTCCTTAGGAAAATGCAAATACCACTGCATGCCTAATATTGCAGAATGGCTAAAATCCAAAAATCTGAAAATAGCAACTCCTGGTTAGGACACAGACTAACAGGAACTCTTATTCATTGATGATGGAAATGCAAAATGGCACAGCCAGATTGGAAAAGAGTCCTACCATATCATATAATCCAGTAATCACACTCCTATTTACCTGACTGATCTGAAAACCTATATCTACACAAAAACATACATGTGAACATTTGTACCAGGTTTATTTATAATCACCCAAAACTGAAAGCAATCAAGATGACCTCCAACAGGTGAATGGATAAACAACTATGGGACATCCATACAACGGAACATTATCCAGTGATAAAAAGCTCTCAATTTACACAAAGACACAAATGAATCTTAAATGTATATTGCTAAGTAAAGGAAGCCAGACTGAAAAGGCTATATATATACTGTATAATTCCAACTATATGACATCTAGTAAAGACAAAACTGATAGAAGTGACAGTGTTGGAAAACTTACTCACTGCTAAGTTTACTAGGTGTGTGTGTGTATGGTGGGTGAAGTCCAGGGATTTTTTAGGGTAGTGAACCCATTCTGTATGACACTGTAATAATGGATATATGATACAATGCATTTGTTAAAACCAACAGAGCTTTCTAAAACAAAGTGTGAAGCTTAACATATGCACATTAAAAAAAAATAATTCAGGTTTTAGGGCTCCAGGATGGAATGCAGAATGTGACAAAACAATCTAACTGTATTACACTTGTATGAAATAACCTCATTGAAAGGTGCTAACCTTAGTAATTCTGGAAATGAGTAGAGTCTGTAAGACTAAAGGCAAAAGGAACTGTATGTAAGCACTGTACTATAGCTGAAAAGGTTGTTTCCCTAGGGATACAGGTTAATAATTCTAAAACTACTATACATTAATACTGAAATTGAAAAACAAGTGAATGGATGGCAGACAGTGGTAGTTAGGTTTCTCACTGTTGGAGTAAAAGATTACAGATAGATAGCAGGAAGAGGAGGCTAGAATAAATTGTGTGCTAATGGATCAGAGTTGGAGATATCAGCATATGAATTCATGTTTAGCTTAAGAAAGATACAGAATGTTAGTACAGAAATATTTATAGATATGTGTATATAGATATTGTCTCCTTGTCCTGTTAGCTGAGAGGACCCTAAAGCACTAACACCATTATGGCAATGAGCACACTAGGCACACAGATCTTGAGTTCCAATACTATTCTCCAATTTAAAAAAAACAAACCTGGGTTCCTTAGAGAACTGGCTGATTTTAGGACAGAGCAGAAAATATATATGATGATTCTGGAGCATCTTGTAGTGAAAGAAAGTAAGGAAGTGCTCCAAAAAAAAAAAAAATCAACAATAATGGGGTATGTCAAAAGGTATAGGGCCAACAAAAAGAGTTCACGATGGCAAAAGCTGGAACAATCTGAGCAACAAAATAAACAGATTAGTGTTTGATTATTATCCAAAGTATAAAATAAATATCCATGAGTCCATACTGATATTAAATAAATGATTTCATAAACAAATAAATGGATTAGAATCTCCTGTGTAGAAAAATTCCACATAATTTATATAAATACTCTGTTCTTGAGAAAGGGGAGCAAAATTCAATCCTGGTGGTCAAAGTTAACATCAGTAGCTAAAAGTCATATTGATAATACATACATTTGATATACATCAAGGTACGTATAGTATGTACCCATCACATACCCTTCATGTGATGACACCACTACATTTTCCTCCTAAAAACAAAAGGAAACCATAAAGAAAAGACAACCCACAGAATGGGAGAAAATATCTTCAAGTGATGTGACCGACAAGGGATTAGTCTCCAAAATTTACAAAAAGCTCATGCATCTTAATATCATCAAAATAAACAACCCAACCAAAAAATGGGCAGAAGACCTAAATAGACATTTCTCCTAAGAAGACATAGATGGTCAAGAGGCACATGAAAAGATGTTCAACATCACTAATTATTAGAGAAATGCAAATCAAAACTACAATAAGATATCACCTCACACCAGACAGAATGGCTATCATCAAAAAATCCGCTAACAGTAAATGCTGGAGAGGGTGTGGAGAGAAGGGAGCCCTCCTACACTGTTGGTGGGAATGCAAATTGGTGGAGCCACTATGGAGAATAGTACAGAGGTTCCTTAAGAAACTAAAAATAGAGCTACCATATGATCCCACAATCCAACTCCTGGGCCTATACCTGGAGAAAAACATGGTTCGGAGAAAACATGGGATACATGCACCCCGATGTCCATTGCAGTGTTGTTTACAATAGCCAAGACATGGAAGCAACCTAAATGTCCATCAACAGAAGAATGGATAAAGAAGATGTGGTACATATATACAATGGAATATTACTCAGCCATTAGAAAGAATGAAATAATGCCATTTGCAGCAACATGGATGGACCTAGAGATTGTCATACTGAGTGAAGTAAGTCAGATAAGAGAAAGAGAAATACCGAATGATATTGCTTATATGTGGAATCAAAAAAAATGATACTAATGAACTTGTGTACAAAAGGAAACAGTCTCACAGACTTAGAGAATGAACTTATGGTTACCAGGGGGAAGGGAGGGGAGGGATAGTTAGGGAGTATGGGATTGACATGTACACACTGCTATATTTAAAATGGATGACCAACAAGGACCTACTGTATAGCACAGGAAACTCTACTCAATATTCTGTAACAACCTAATAGGGAAAAGAAGTTGAAAAAGAATAGATATATGTGTATGTATAACTGAATCACTTTCCTGTACACCTGAAACTAACACAACATTGTTAATCAACTATACTCTAATACAAAATAAAAAGTTTTTAATAAAAACACATTAGCCCAATATAATCATGAGAAAAACGTCAGACAATTCTCAAGAAGCATATACTAAAAAACACCTAACTAGTAATCCTCAATCAAACTGTCAAGGTCATCAAAAAAAGAAAACACTGAGAAACTGTCATAGCCAAGAAGAGCCTAAGGATACATGACTACTAAATGCAATGTGGTATCCTGGGTGAGATCCTATAAAAACAACAGAAAAAAGATATTAAAACTGAGGAAATCTGAATGAAGTATAAACATTACATATCAATATTATTTCATTGTGACAAAATACTGTACTATTTTCAGATGTTAATAATAGAAGAAACTAGGTGTGGAATATATAGGAACTCCCTGTACTACCTTCTCAAAAATTGTATAAATTTAAAACTGCTTTAAAATGAAGTTTATTTCAAAAAAGATCAAGTTGGGAAAACTTACAATACTCAAAGATAATGTAGACTATAAAGGTATATTAATCAAGACATTAAGATAGAACAATGAAACAAAAAAGAGTTCACAAATATATTCTCACTAATATGGCCAATGATTTTCAAGAATGGTGATAAGGAAATTCAGTGAGAAAAAAATAGTCTTTCAACACATAGTGATGGAAAAATTGGATATCCACATGCACAAAAATGAACTTTGAACACATGAGTCAAAGAATAAATCAGGAGAAATTTGAAAATATTTTCAGCTCAATGAAAATGAAAGCACAACTAATCAAAATTAGTGTGATACAATGAAAACAGTGCTTAGAGTGAAACATATCATTGAATGCATATATTACAAAATAAGAAAAACTAAAATTAATAATCTAAGCTTCCACTTCAGGAAACTAGAAAAAAAAGAAGAACAGAGTAAGCAGAAGAAAAGCGATAATAAAAATTAGAGCAGAAATCAATAAAATGAAAATAGGAAATCAATAGAGAAAATCAATGAAAACAAAAGGCTGGTTCTTTGAAAAGATTAATGAACTCAATAAGCATCTAGCTAGGCTAAGAAAAAAAGGAAAGGACACAAATTATTAACATCACAAATGAAAGAGGGTACATCACTGCAGATGTTATGGACATTGAAATGATAACAAAAGAATACTATGAACATCTCAACGCCAACAAATTTGATAACCTAGATGAAGTGGACCAATTCTTTGAGACACAATCTGCCAAAATTCACACAAGAAGAAAAACATAATCTGAACAGGCCTACAGCTATAAAATAAATTGAGGGTTTCCCTGGTGGCGCAGTGGTTGAGAGTCCACCTGCTGATGCAGGGGACACGGGTTCGTGCCCCGGTCTGGGAAGATCCCACATGCCGCGGAGGGGCTGGGCCCGTGAGCCATGGCCGCTGAGCCTGCGCGTCTGGAGCCTGTGCTCCGCAACGGGAGAGGCCACAGCAGTGAGAGGCCCGCATACCACAAAAAAAATAATAAATAAATAAATAAATAAATAAATAAATAAATAAATAGACTAAATAATTAATAACTTATTAAAAGAGAAAGCATTGGGCCTATGGGCTCACTGGTGAATTCTACCAAACATTTAAGGAAGAAGTTACATCAAATTTTTACAGTTTCTTTCAGCAGATAGAAGCAGAGGGAATACTTCATAACTAACTCTATGAGGTCAGCATTACCCTGATACCTAAACTAGACAAAGACATTTCAAGAAAATAAAACTATACCTGTAATGAGCATTGATGCAAAAATCATCAACAAAGTATTAGTAAATTGAATCTAACAATGTATAAAAAGATTACACACTACAACCAAGTGGGATTTATTCCAGATATGCAAGGCTAGTTCAGCATTCAAAAATCAATTGGTAGGGCTTCCCTGGTGGCACAGTGGTTGAGAGTCCGCCTGCCGATGCAGGGGACACGGGTTCGTGCCCTGGTCCAGGAAGATCCCACATGCCGCGGAGCGGCTAGGCCCGTGAGCCATGGCTGCTGAGCCTGTGCATCCGGAGCCTGTGCTCTGCAATGGGAGAGGCCACAACAGTGAGAGGCCCGCGTACCACAAAAAAAAAAAAAAAAAAAAAAAAAAAAAATCAATTGGTGTAATATATCACATTAATAGGCTAAAGAAGGAAAATCACGTGATCATATCAGTAGATGCAGAAAAAGCATTTGACAAAATCCAGTACCTATTCATGATAAAAACTCTCAGGAAAGTAGGAATAGAGGGGAACTTTCTCAACCTGATAAAGAATATCTACAAAAACCCTACAGCTAACATTATACTTAATGATGAGAAGCTCAAGGATTTCCCACTAAGATCAGAATCAAGGCAAGAATGTCTCCTCTTACCACTCCTTTTCAGTAATATACTAGAAGTTCCAGCTAATGCAATAAGACAAGGAAGGGAAATAAAAGGTATATAGATTGGAAGGAAAAAGGAAACTTTGTTCATAGATGACATCATCTCCTATGTAGCAAATTCAAAAGAATAGACAAAAAAAAATCCTGGAACTAATAAGTGATTATAGCCAGGGTGCAGAATACAATATTAATATACAAAAGTCAGTCACTGTCCCCTATGACAGCAATGAAAAGTGGAATTTGAAATTAAAACCACAATTCATTTTTAATAGCAGCAGAAAAAGGAAGAAAGAAATACTTAGGTATGTATCTAACAAAATATGTACAAGATCTATATAAGGAAAAATACAAAATTTTGATGAATGAAATCACAGAATAACTAAATAAAAGGAGAGGTATTTATGGATAGGAAGACTCAATATTGTCAAGATGTGAGTTCCAAATTGATCTATAAATTCAACACAATTCCAGTCAAAAACACAGGAAGTTATGTTTTGGATATCAACAAATTGATTTTAAAGTTCATATGGAAAGGCAAAAGACTCAGAATAGCCAACATGATATTGAAAAAGAAGAACAAAGTTGGAGGACTGACACTACCTGACTTGAAGACTTACTACAGGGCTACAGTAATCAAGACAGTGTGATACTGGTAGATACTGTAGAATAAACAAATAGATCAATGGTACAGAACAGACAGCCCAGAAATATTAATAGATTCACATAAATGTAGTCAACTGATATTTGGCAAAGGGGAAAAAGCAACACAATGAAGAAAAGACAATCTTTTCAACAAATGGTGCTGGAATAACATGACATCCACATGCAAAAAAAAAAAATATATATATATATATATAGAGAGAGAGAGAGAGAGAGAAAGACACACACACACACACACACACACACACAAACTTTACACCCTTCACAAAAATTAATTAAAAATGGATCACAGACCTAAATGTGAAACGTAAAATTATAAAACTCCTAGAAGAAAAGATAGGGGGGAAAAATCTAGACAACTTTTGGTTTAGTGATCACTTTTTAGATAGGATACCAAAGGCACTATCCATGAAATAAAAACTTGATAAACTGGATTTCATTAAAATTAAAAATTTCTGCTGTGCAAAAGACGTCAAGGGAATAAAAATACTGTGTGTCTGTCTCTGAGCCACAGACTCAGAGAAAATACTTGCAAAAGACACATCAGATAAAAGACCGCTATCCTAAATATATACAGAACTCTTAAAACTTAACACTAAAAAAATAACTCCATTTGAAAATGGGCCAAAGACCTTAACAGATACCTCACCAAAGAAGATATACAGATGGCAAATAAGAATGTGAAAAGATGCTCCACATCGTATGTCATCAGAGAAATGCAAATTAAGACAACAATGAGATACCATTACCTACCTATTAGAATGGTTGAAATTCAGAACACTGACAACACAAAATGCTGGTGAGGATGTGGAATAACAGGAACTCTCATACATTGCTGGTAGGAACACAAAATGGTACGGCAACTTTGGAAGATAATTGGGTAGTTTATTATGAAACTAAACATATTTTCACCATATGATCCAGCAGTCACATTCCTTAGTATTTACCCAAAGGAGGAGAAAACTTATCTTAACACAAAAACCTGCACACAGATGTATATAGCAGCTTTATTCATAATTGCCAAAACTTGGAAGGAACTAAGGTCTCCTTCAGTAGGAAAATGAATAAATAAATTCTGATACATCAGGAAAATGGAATTTTATTCAGCACTAAAAAGAAATGAGTTACCAAGCCATGGAAAACATGCAGGAAACTTAAATGCATATTACAAGAAAAAAGAAGCCAGTCAGAAAAGGCCACATACTCTATGATTCTAAATATATGACATTTTGGGGAAAAGGCAAAACTATAGATATAGTAAAAAGATCAGCGGGTACCAGGGTTTAAAGGGGAAGGAGGGATGAAAAGGCAGAGCACAGAGGATTTTTAGGGTAGTGAAAATACTCTGTATGATACTATAATGGTGGATACATGTCATTATACATTTGTCCAAATCCATAAAATATACACCACCAAGAGTAAACCCCAATGTAAACTACAGTCTTTGGGACAGTCATGTAGCTGTGTAGATTCTCAATTACAACAAATGTACAACTCTGGTGAGGGATATTGATAATATGGGAGGCTATGCATGCATAGGAGTAGGGTATATATGGGAAATCTTTGTACCTTCTTCTCAATTTTGCTATGAACCTATAACAGCTCTTTAAAAATAAACTCTATTTTTTAAAAAACCAAAACCTTAGTGAGAAGAAAAAACACCTCAACCCCTACTTCACACTTCACACAAAAATTAACATGAAATAAATCAAAGGCCTAAATATACAAGATTAAATTATTTAAATTATAAGCTGTAATACAGAAAAATGTTTCGCTTAAGTGTGTATAGAAGTATAGATTAATATTGATCTCTCTTTATAGAGAGAAACAGATTGAGAGAGACAGATCAAATTTGGCAAAATGTTAACAGTTGAAGAATCAAAGTGAAAGATATATGGGTGTTCTTTTCACTATTCTTAAAAGTTTTCTGTGGGTTTGAAAGTTTTAAATTTAAGTTTGTGGGAGAATATAATAATAAAGTCAAATTGTAACTGAAAAAGAAAAACACTGCATTATACTCTAGGACTGCTCCAAATGTCTCAAAATAATTAAATTTGACTCTATTAAGTATTCCAGCTTTAGAAACAAAAGCTTTAAAATAGAACAAAAGGAATCAATGACAAATACACAAGAGATTAGAGATGAAAACAGAACAAAAATTCATTGAATTTAGCGACATGAACGACATTGGTGGCTTTGCTGAAAGTAGTTTTGATTGGGTAGTGAGAGTGGAAACCAAATTTAAGTAGAGGGGGTTGTAAATACGTATTAGAGAAATTAAAACAGCCTCGTAATAAACTGTTTTGTGAAGAAAGGGAACTGTTTCCTTTTTATTAGGGAGGAAAGAGGAGGAAACAGACAGAGATAAGAAGGGTTTTAGATTGTGGTGGAAATATGATAGATTTTGCAACTGTTTCTACTTTTTCAGTGAAGAAGTAAGGTTTTAACCTGAAATTTAGTCTTGAGAAGTTAGCAGGCTTAAAGAATTGGAAAGTTAGCTTCTAGAACATCATAAGTTTCTGGGCTATAGTGAAAGTCCATTTAATAATACATTTATATTTATACAATATTCATAGCTGTACATAAATCATTGTTCACTGAGTAGCAGCACTATCTTCTCTGTATTTATCCAAGAGAAATGAAACTATGTTCACTCAAAAAAAAAAAAACTGTATTCAAATCATTACAGCAGCTTTATCCTGATTACTAAAACTTGGGAACAACTCGAATGTCCTGCAGCTGGTCACTGAAAGAGACATCCATACAATGGAATACTACTCGACCAAAAAGAGAAAGTAACAAACTACTGGGTCTTCCCTGGTGGCGCAGTGGTTGGGAGTCCGCCTGCCAGTGCAGGGGACATGGGTTCAAGCCCTGGTCCGGGAAGATCCCACATGCGGCGGAGCAACTAAGCCTGTGCCACAACTACTGAGCCTGCGTTCTAGAGCCCGTGAGCCACAACTACTGGAGCCTGTGTGCCTAGAGCGCATGCTCTACAACAAGAGAAGCCACCACAATGAGAAGCCTGCGTAACCGCAGTGTAAAGTAGCCCCCCCAGCCCCCCTCCCTCCAAGGGGCGAAGAAACAAAGACCTAATGCAGCCAAAAATAAATAATAACGTTATTTAAAAAAAAAACTACTGATACACACAGAAACATGGATGAATCTCAACTGCATTATGCTAAATGAAAGAAACCAGATTCAAAAGAATGCATAATGTCTGATTCCAAGTATGTAGTATTCTAGGAAGGCAAAACTATAGGGTATGAAACAGACCAGTTGTTGCTTAGGGTCTGGGGGTGAAAGAGGAATAGATGAAATAGGGCCCAAGGGAAATGCTTGGAGTAATAGAATTGTTCTATTCTTGATTGTAGTGGTAGCTACATGACTGCAGGTGTTTGTCAAACTTCATAAAACTGTACACTAGAAAGGGAGACTTTTTACTGTATGTATAGTAAATCTTAATAAATTTTTAAAGAACTTAGCTGATAACAGTTACATGTGGAGACCTGGACCTCTGACACTGATGCATGTGGTCTTGAAAGTCTCTCAGAGTAGAAATTCCCAACTGGTGTGTCAAGAATAGGTACCAGGATGCTGGTCTCTTAGCTCTGAGGGCGGGTGAGCAGGCTCTGCGCCCCAAAGCTCCTAAACCAGGCATTTCACCGGGAAGCAGCTTTAACTGTCTGCCCCACTGGGCTGCACACATACTATTACTGTCCATGCTTGCCATAATGTGAGCAATTGTGGGAAGCCCTGTCTTAGAAGGAGATGGGCCCTCCTTATAAGGAGACTGTGCTGTAGTTCTAACTACTTCACTCAGCAGTATGGTAGCTTCTAAGACACTAGCAACCAGGCTCCTAAGGAAATCTGGTCCAGATAACAGAAGAAAACACAGCTGCTGTTACAGACTATACACAAAATAACAACATGAGAAAAGCTATAGGACGAAACTTAAAGGATGCAGTCAAATCTGTGGTTAGAGGTAATTAATAACCCTAAAATGTTTTCATTATTTAATAAGGAAGAGTAAAACTCCATGAGCTTAGCATTTAATTCAATAGCTCGGGGTGGGAGGTTTATGTTAATAATAAACAAATGAAAGTAATAAAGCAGAAACTAAACTACTTAAAAAAAAAAAACCCTGACACTGAAGATCTTGCACACACAAATAGGCAAATGTAAGAAAAATATCCAAATATAAATCAGAAAATATATTACAGTTACAGCAATAAATAAAAATATGAAATTTTAACTTAAAAGGATGGGTTCCTAAGAAGATAAAAACTTACTAAAAATCTATCCAAGAACTAGTAAACCTGAATAAACCAATAACCCCTAAAGAAATCAGAAAATTTGTCAAAAATCAAACTCAACTTTCTCATGTTATATCAACTTTTCAAGAACACAGAACAATTCTGTCAGGTCTACCTAGCGATAGGTGGTGATTTTCCTCTTTTTTTCTGTATTTCCCAAATATAGTCAACATGCATTACTTTATAAACAGAAACACAACACTAAATTTTATCTTTAGAACAGCCCAGACCATTTTTGTTACTATTACTAATTCTTTTTGGATCTGGCCTTGGCAATCCTGATACCTTGATAAATTAAAATGAAAGCACATTTAAAAAAATCATTCTCATTCTTCCAAAAAATTATCTTGCATCTTCACAGAGAATATATGTCACAATCTTTTAAACAAGTATGTTTGCTTGGCAGTAGAGAATTAGTTTAAGTACATTTTAAACTAACCAGACTTCCAGAGGTTTGACCACATGTGAACATGAACTCTCAAATGAAATCTCAAATGAATCTGTTCAAAAAGCTGGACTGCAAGTTCTCCCTCATCACTTAACTGGTACACGAAAAGAAGAAATGTCAGATAACGTGACGTGTTGAAATATAAACTCCCTCTGAAATCTAAGTTGTATTTTTGTCAGATTAAACTAGTTCCCAAAGTAATGGGAAATTTATTTTTTCTCAAACATAACAAAAGTGTTAAGAGAAAAATACTAGCTACATTTGCCCTGTATATGCTGACCGACAAGTCTCTTGTTGTCATCAGTGGGGGACATGAGGACACTATGTGACAGAGAAAATACTTCTGAAGGGGGTTATACAGTGATTGTGAAGGAATAATGAATAAGAAGCCATTTTCTTAACAGAAGAAAACGAAAAACACAACAGCATGTCGAAAAACAAAAAGGTGGAATCACCTAAAAACATCCTCAGTTTTATTTACTTTCTTCTCTATTTAAGATTTTAATAACTGACAGAAAGATTTCACGTTATCTAAGATAACACATTCAATTAAAAAAGGACTCCAAATATTATTTTGCATTCATCTCCATACAGTTGACCCCATGGTGAGCATACTGTAGTGTGTACAGAAGTAGAAGTATAATGTTGTATACATAAAACTTACATACTGTTATAAACCAATGTTATCTCAATAATTTTTTTAAAAGGACCTCAAAGATGTCTGTAGGTATCAAAGGAGTAGAGGTGACAACCACAGTGTAGCAAGTAAGGGAGTTATACCAAGAGAATCCTTACCTCTTTAGCAAAAATGAATGAAGTGAGGGACACATACTATCAATAAAGAGGGCTTCCCTGGTGGCACAGCGGTTGAGAGTCCACCTGCCGATGCAGGGGACATGGGTTCATGCCCCGGTCTGGGAAGATCCCACATGCCGCGGAGCGGCTGGGCCCGTGAGCCATGGCCACTGAGCCTGCGCGTCCGGAGCCTGTGCTCCGCAACGGGAGAGGCCACAACAGTGGGAGGCCCGTGTACCGCAAAAAAAAATAAATAAATAAAAAATAAAGAGTGAAGTTTTAGGGGTATGAGTAATTTCAGCTTCCATATACTATTCCCTGAACAAGTGTTTACCACATGCTCTGTTAGTTAAATTTTTTCCTATGATGGAAAAGTAGTGCCCACAAGAAGGATGTCAGCTCATGTATGCCCATTTTTCAGATAGCTCTAGAGTTTCTCAGAGTTGGCACTGGGATTGGGGGAATCAGAAAGAAAAAGATAACTAACCTTGTTCCTGGAAGTCATTATGGGCAAACTGACAGGGATTTATAGCTATGGAACTTGATTTTTGTCACGTTAGGTTAGATTACTTCACATATATGCTATACATACTTTGCTTTAAAAACATTAAAAGGAAAATATGTTAGAATAATATGGGGGGAATAAACAACAGAAGGGTAGCCACCCATCACACACAAGAAGAGACAATTTTAAAATGGGATTTGACCATAAGTTTTCAAATAAGTTCTGTATAGTATGAGATATAACCATATTCTATTTCAGGATGATGATAAGCAAATGTGATTTTATAACTACTGTGAGAAACGTATGTGAAATCATAAAATGCAAAGAAGTGTCAAAATACTGGAAAAAAGGAGGCTCCTAAGTTTTAAATCAGGGGTAGTTCATGGATTAATTTATCCACCAAATATTTATTGAGCACATAATATATATTAACTCCTGTGATAGCTGTGGCAAATAGAACAGTGAAAGAGAAATAGTTTATTCTCTCATGCATTTGACAGACTAAGACAGTAGTCTCTATGGCAAGGAGAAAGTAAGATAATTCATTAGGGTTGGAAATGAAATATTAGTTCTCTTTTCTTTGTATTTTTTAGCCTAGAAATAAGAAACATATGAAGCTGTACTAATATTTAATATACAGATTGCCAAGGCCATCCTTACTGAGCCCAAATATGGGACCATTACATGTGCTCTACTGGTTTATGGAGACATCCCATGGAACAGTGGAAGTTCAATAAGACAGGTGGCCTTTGCTCATATTTAAACTATTCCAATTTAAGAGTACAGGTTAAGCAGATTTACAGATTATATTGTCCAATTTTAATGAAATTCACCCTCACAAAATGACAAGAAATTCAAAAAGACTCTTGCAAAGGAGCCATGGATCAAAGGCAATTCTCTTAATGCAAGGACAACTGAACAATTAGAAAATAGCAATGCTAAGATTCCTCTTCCCCTTTGGGCAAATTTCCTATCAAACATTTATGAGTTAAAAGTCAATGATGATCTCATCAGGTCTAATACAACCATGTCACTATTACTAAAATATTAGAATTATTAATATTAAGTATAATTATTAAATTAAATGAGAAAAGTGTTCACGCTGAAAATAAAAAAAATAAACAATGTTGCATTCAACTTCATTCTTTTTCAGTTCCTATATAATTGGCCAAGTTTTATAATATATTTATATTTATCATATTTGTATTTGATTATATTTTAAGAACATAATTTATACACAAACATATGTTGGGATACAAATTCATAGAAATATTTTACTGTAAGAGGCGAACTATCAAAAACATTTGGAAGCCACTGATCTGGAGGGTGTAAATTCTACAAACAGATCTATGAGGCTAATATCAATAATCAGGAACATTTTAAAAGAGATATTTTGTGAACGTTTGAAAAGAACTGTTAATATAATGAAAAGCATATAATGATCATTAGAAAGCAAGATGACTTTTGTAAAAATAACTTGCACAACTGCGTTGATTAGTCTTTTTTAATAATGTCACACTGACATTAAGAGAATGGAGTAAATACCACTATCCTGAGCAAAGCACTTAAAAAAAATAAAGATGTGAATAATTCAATAGAATTTAGATGACACATACTAGGAGGAATAACTAATATAATACATAACCAGAATAATCTTCCTAGGTCACTTCCTACAGTACCACAAGTCTAAAGTCTTTTGATTGCTCTGAGAATGAGATCTACAATCACTGTTCCCACAACCTTTCACTGACCCCCCTCCACCCCCTGATGCCCTCACTACTCTCCTTAGCCAGTTTAAATTCCACGATTTAAGCATTACAACCATTCTCTTGCACAGGCTCTTAGCTCTCGCCTCTCCCTGGCTTTCCTGACTGAATTTACACCCTCCACATTTAAACCTACGCCTGAATTGAAAGATGACTACAGCTAAACTAGTCACAGCCATGCCATCTAGTCTCTCACCTGCTCTTCTTCTCCATTTAGGTAAATAACAACACTGTTCTTTCAGTTGCTCAGCCAAAAGTTATAAAGTATTCCATGACTCTTTCATATTGTGCATCCAATCCTTCAGCTAATTCTACCTTCAAAATTATCCAGAAGAGAACTGATTTTCACCACTTCCACTGCTACCATTCTAATCCAAGCTACAAATACCTGCAAGAGCAACCTCCCCTCCCTCAAAACAAAACAAAACAAACTTGGTCTCCTTCCTTTTCCCATGGCCAGCTCTGGTCTATTCTCAATTCAGCAGCCAAAATGATCTATTACAATGTAAAAGTCACTCATGTCATTCCTCCACTCAAAATCCTCCAGGGGCTTTCCAAACTAAAAGCTCAAATTTCTTGCAGTGACATATAAAGCCAGCTTTTCTTTCTGATCTCATCCCAATCTCCTCTTTGCTAATTCCACTTCAGCCACACTGTCTTCCTCTTGTTTCTTGGACACACCATGCACACTTTCCCCTCCAGAGCTCTCCCATTCCTTCTACCTGGAATGATCAATCCCAGAACCAAATGACTCGCTATTCTTGGTGAGACTTACTTGACCACCATATCTAAATTTGTAACACCTTTTTTTCTTCCCTCAGATTTCCTATCCCCATTTCCTTTACATTTTCTCTTTAGCATTTACTCATTAACTATAAATAAATAAATATGTATATACATATATATATATAATTTAGGTATCCTGTTTATTAGAATGCCAGCTTCATAAAGGCAGAGAAACGTGCCAGTTTTGTTCATTCCTCTCTGCTCAGCACTTAACAATAGTGCCTGGAACGTGCACGATACTCAGTATTTATTTGTAAGATGGATTAATAAATCATTCAACAAGGCAGAATTTAACAAAAAGAGATGCATTACATTTAGATGCAAAAAGCATAAATGAACCTGGAGCACATCACGCTAAGTGAAATACGCCAGTCACAGATGGACAAATGCTGCATGACTTCACCATTATGCGGTATCTAAAACAGTCAAACTCACTGAAGCAGAGAGCAGAATGGTGGTTGCCAGGGGCTGGGCGGGGAGGGGAACTGGGGGAATCCATTGTTGTTCAATAGGTATAAAATTTCAGTTATACAAGATGGAAAAAGTTCTAGAGATCTACTGAACTACAAAGTGCCTACAGCTAACGATGCTGTTACACACTTAAATAATTTAAGAGAGTAGCTCTCATGTTAAGTGTTTTTACCGCAAAAACAAAAACGGGAAAAAAGGGACATGAGGAAACTTTTGGAGGCGATGCATATATTTATTGCCTTGATTGTGGTGATGTTTTCATAGGTGTATACATATTTCCAAACTCATCAAATTGCAAACATTAAATATGTATGATTTTTTGTGTATCAAATATACTTCAATAAATCTGTTAAGAAAATCAATTATAAAATAAAGGAGGGGGGACCTAATTTGGCCACTCTCTTGCAATTTCCCACATATATTATGTTATCTGTACCACAGTGCCTTTGTATGTGCTTTCTCTTTTACCTTACATTTCCTTCTCCCTCACCATTCATCTCAGTTAGTTGCTCAATGAAGACTCACCTGTTATAAGACACCTCCTTTAAATCTATTAAATCCTCTTCTGTGCTACCTCTGTAGCATGTCATACTTCTATCATTGCCCCTATTACACCATATTGTGATTATTTGTTTTGAGTCTTCCTCCTTATAAGCTATGTGCTCCTGGATGTTAAGATCCATGTCCATGATTTGCTGTATTTGACACCCCCATGTCTATGTTATAAAACTGATTTGCAAATGTAATTGAATCTATATATTTTTTATATCTAGAATGATCTAATTTTCCAAAAGCTTTAGTGTGAGCCAAAATTGTCATTAGTAGATATTCATTATCCAGATTATGAAAAGTAGATCTCAAATATTGTGCCAAAAACACAGGCACAGGAGAGGGTGAGCCTCCCATTACTGGGTGCATTTGGGCAGAGCCTGGATGGTCAACGCACAAGGACTTTTATAAAAGAGATTCTTGAACCACATGGGAAGTTAGACTAGAAGAGCCCTCAGGACCTGAAAAAAAATCATTCTCTGATCAGAGAAAATCATTCTCCGATTTTTTTCTTTTTTTGCATTTTGTGCCAGTCTTTGAGGTTTTAGCATACTATATTGTTCTATCTAATTTAGTACTATTTGATGTACTAAATTAGATGTTTGGAATTTAGCATATATATTTAATACTGAATTTTATTTTTTAGAAAAGGTGTACTTAATCATTACTGTGTTACTGTTTCAAGAGTAACAACTTTATTTCAAAATACCTTAGTGACTACAAAAAAACATAAAAGTTATGCTTCTACTGATAATTTTATCATACAACATATTTTACAGTTATATTTCCTTACTTTATCATATAAACAATACCAAACCTAGAAAAAGCAGAAATTGTTACCTTCATTCTATAATGAGTGTTCTAGTACAGAAAGGTTTCAATGCCTTGTCCAAGATCACATAGCAAGTCATGGCAGATTTAGAAGTAGAATTCTCTCCTGATTTTAACCCAGAGCTCAGTATATTTCAAACCTATGTAGGTTTACTGATGGGGAGAGAATTTTTAAGAATTTCCTTTGATTTATTTAAGAAAGAAATGGTCAGTTTGCTTTTGTTTTCCTAAGTTAAGCAAAGAAAATATACTTCATATTTACTGAAATTAAATTTTTTAATTTACTATTTATCCAAAAAGCCAGAATAGATTCTTAGAATACAGTATTTAGTATTTGAATTGCAGTAATAACCCACTAACATTTTTTTCTTTCAAGGCTCGCACACCTTGACCTTAATCTCCAGAATGTTGTCTTCACATATGAATTCCCATCTGGTAGGAGAACTTTTCTGTTCTTGATTTTAAAGAAATTTGATATAATTTGAAATCATTTAAATTACAAAAAAGCACATACAGATTATTGGCTAAGTCTTTTCCTGCTCTTTATTATGCAAAAGTTTGATGTCTTCTTTTAATATAAAATAAGGCAAGTTACTCTCTGTGTATCAGTCACTATTAGCAAGAAATTCACAAAAATGTACCATGACTATAAGTTAAAAGCATAGTTAAGTCTTCTCTAAGGGATCACTTTTGAAGACCAGGAACCTGCAGAAATTGAGAAAATGTTCCTTCAAAGTAATTCTTATGATTTCAAATTCCTTTTTCTATACTTATGATAAACCCATACATTTTCCTACTAAAATATTTGCATGACACAAATAATAGATTTTTTGTTAATCTCACAGTAGAAATAACGATGGTGACAGTGAAAATTGGGATTCTGAACCTGAAGTCTGTGTATATTATCATTCAGTTAATCAAAATCTTCCAGGGTATATAAACAATTGAGGAAATTAGTATAGGAAATTTAAAATAGCCTCAATAATTTTGCAAGGATATGTAGAGGTAGACTAGAAAATATATTTTTCAAGAATAGGCAGATTAATAGACAGCTATACACACAAACAAACATATAAATTCTCATCAGTAAAAGTTGCGCACTGTCTAGGACATATATATGATATCTCTCAGTTTTTCCTTTGTTTTAAGTCTACATAATACCCCCCCCCAAAAAAAGGAAAAGCTTTACAGAAGGCAAATTATAGTTTCCAAGAAAACAAAAATGGTAGATGATAAGATACTTAACCAATTGGTAAGTATCTTAATCCTTGCTGTGTTAACCCTCAGCCTCTGAGAGATAGAGAAATAGATGTACATCAAAAAGTGGCTCATATTGGGCAACTTTCCAATAAGATATTCACCAGTTGCAATAAGTGCTCAGCCAGTTTCCTAAATGGAATCAGCCAACCGTGGGACAAGTTGGAGCACATTACAGAAATTGCCAAGACATTATCCCAACTGTTCAAATAAAGACTTCTTGATCCTGAACCTGAAGGGGACGATCAAGAACAAATCTACTGCTGACCAGCATCTACATGGCTACAGCTGCTTTAATGATACAAATTACCAAACACTCTATAGCACCTCCAAAGATTATTACAAGGAAATCTTGCTCTTATCCATCCATCCTATGAAGGTACAAAATCATATTTGGAATAACATCCAATCCATTCAGTGGGCAAGTCTTGCAAATAGGCCCAGTACACCCAGAAAGGAGAGAAGGGAGGGAGGGAAAGAAGGAAGGCAGGGTGGAAGAAAGGAGGAAGGAAATGATGACAACAATCTTCTCATACTTCTGAGTGCCTGTCTAGAAAGATTATACAACTGAACACAATCCAGCTTTCGTATTCCTAAACTAAAATACAATTAACAATATAATAGAAAGCATAATTACCTAAGTAAGGTTTTCATAAGGAAAATGCAACTTAAGAAAGCTTTCCTCCTGTAAGCTTACGTATGTTTTAATATCTATTCATTAAAATATGGGTCTTAGAAAAGCTATACAATTCTCTCAAAACTTTCTGAAAAATTCAACACACTTCCCTATTTAAAAAAATAATTAAGAGTTCAAAAGTTTGGGGGCTTAAAAACCTTCTCAAAATTTTCATTGAGCACAGAGTATGTGTGAACCATGTACAGATTGTCCCCTACAGAGCTTGGTTCAATTTATGATTTTTCAACCTTACCATGGTGGGAAAGTGATACATGTTCAGTAGAAACGGTACTTCGAACTGTGAACTGTGATCTTTTCCCAGGCTAGGCATACGTGGTACAATCCTCTCTCGTGATGCTGGGCAGGGCAGCTCCCAGTCAGCCACTCAGGAGGTTAAACAACCGATGACACTTAAAAGCATTTGGTACCCATACATTCTGTTTTTAATTTTCAGTTCAGCATTCAATAAATTACATGAGATATTCAACACTTTATTATAAAATAGGCTTTGTGTTAGATGATTTTGCCAAACTGTAGGCTAATGTAAGTGCTCTGAGCACATTTAAGGTAGGCTAGGCTAAGCTATGATATTCAGTAGGTTAGATGTATTAAATGCATTTTCAACTTATGATTTTTTTACTTACGACGGGTTTATCAGGATGTAACCCCATGTTAAGTCTAAGATGATCTGTACACAATACAAAGCATACAGAAGTATGTGGCAATTTCATATAATTCATAAAACATAGCATGTAGATGTGTCATACCTTTCAATTCCTCAGGTAGCTCCATAAAAGGAATCTAGATTGCCAAAGTGACATTTATATGTTGTCTGTGTCTCAATAATGGTGATGGAAACTAGGAAAGAAACGGTGCATTCCCTGGATGTTTAAATCAACTGAAACAGTCTATTCTCGTGATGTATTGTGGCATGAGTGAGGATACATCCTGAAGCTCCACATGTATTTTGCTAATTTCCCTAGGTTCATTACTTTCTGTTTTTTTCTGACACTTCCTTTGCACTCTTGCTCCCTCTCCCTCTCTCTCCCTTTCCCTCTCTTCTAATTAGGCCACTTCTTTCTTCCTATCATTCTTGCTCTAAATATACTTGCTAAGTCTATCGCTGCTCTTGCCTCTTTTCCAAGTTATCTTTTTTTAGGCACAATGCCAGTGCCATTTTTCTTATGATTTGTGAAAGTCTTTCTTTCCTCTGTCCCTGCCCAGGCCTCCTACCCCCTGCCTAAGCTTTTCCTTTTTCCTCTATTATCTACTATGCTCTCTGTTATATTTCTAGCCCTTAAAGTTCACAGGGCTCATGAGAAAAGAAAACTACAGCTGTGGTGAAACAACAGAGGTTTGTCCAAAAACTACCCTTAGTTATTTGGATCTAGTTTACAGTGTTGCCTCCAAACAATAGCTTAATTGCAGGGATCTCAGAGAAAAAAAACAAAGCTGCAAAAATCAAGCAAAAGCCTTGGAAAAAGCACTTGTTGTCATCTGTCTGTTCTCAAGTCAGGCCCCTCCAATTTGCCTCATCCCTGCATCCATATAATAAAACAAGATATATTTACATTTTCTCCTTATTTACAGGAGAATTGGATCATAAAAGCTTCTGTTCACCCAATTAATGAACTGAACGTGCAATAATAATATGACACAGAATACATCCAATCTTAAACTGTAAGTGATAAGTGTAAGAAAATATATTTAATTTGAATAGGATGTTTGCAGTCTTACCCAGAACACTGGAGAAGGCAATCGAGTACCTGATGTCTGAGCTCTTAGTGACATACAGAGAATCTCATGGGCTAAAGAAATTCCCAGAGGAGAATTGTGGAATTTAATAGCCAGTTTGGGCTTCTACAATTGAATCACTTTTTTGCTTAGATATGCAATGATTTTAAAGTCTTTAATTTTTACCAGTGTTGTTATATTTTTTGTTTTTCTATAACATCCTGTTATATTTATTTTTATGGCTAGTTTAGTTGCCTGAAATTACTGCCCTTCCCCTGTAGGCAAAAAATGTTAGGTGAATTTGCCTCAATACTGATCAGCATTTTTATTTTCATTTCACAAGTAAATACTTTTATATACATGCTTTGAAAAAAGAATATATTTAAAGTCTTAATAGGGAAATTGATCTTTATAAATGTAATTGGATTCCTTGCCTTTTTTTTTTTAACTCTCCAAATGCATCTGCAATAGGTCTACTGAGCTGCTGACCTATAGAGAAAAAATCTTCCTGATTATAACTGGAAACATTAAAAAAAATCCTATATTTGCAAAATCAAAATTATCAAAAATGATAGCACCAGGAATACCAAATTAAGTTCCCTGTAAGCTACAATCAGAAGTTAACAGTACAGAGACAGCTAATGGAATTGAACTTCTAAACAAAATCCTTTCACAAAATCACACCTGAGTTAGTCTTCAGGGTAAGATGGTGAGTGAAAAATAGATGGATTCTATCTAAATAGATCATCAGGATATTAAAGATGAACAGAATAGACAAAAAAAATAAAGTGAAGAAAAGCAAAAAGTGGGGATGCTGCTATTTAATTAACACTGATGTACAGCCATGAATACCATATAGATAGAAATTCATACTCTAAGACTTTTTAAAGAGAAATACTGCTGTGATAAGAGAAAAGGAAGCATTAACACTGACCTGCTTTGGGGCAGTGATATTTTGCCCTGAAAGTTCTGTGAAAATTGCACTGTACCAGTAATATTTAATTGTAGCATAAAAATTAAACACCATTTACTTGACATAAAATAGAGATAGAATTTAAATTAAGTTTCAATTCATGTCTTCTTACTCACATCTGTTGGCAGTTTAAATAGTTTTAGTGTCATTAATTGTTATAAAAGTGCAAGATTTGCTGTATGCTTGCCACTTAGGACCAAAGGCACAAAAGTCTAATTGAACTAAGTAATTAGTAATTTGTCATTTCCTATTGTCAGCAATTACTTTCCATTAGAAATCCTCACTGAAAATTCTAATTTGAAGTGAGGTTTGCATTTTATTGCTGTCCATCCAAATTAGTTTAAAATTGACAGCTACATTTTCATTTAAAATTTTAAAGATATTAAATATGCTTGAAGAAACTGAAACACACTCAGCTCCACATAAGCCTCTGTGTGTGTGTGTGTGTGTGTGCAGGCACATGCAGGCACACACACTCACAAGAAAAGACAGCTACCACCAAAGGAGGTGCTTTTTATTTTTCCAAAAGGGAGTTGCTGTGTGTGCAAATATCACATCGTGGTTGCTTCTATGAAATTCCAGGTTTCTGATTTTTACATCTACACACAGACCCCTGCAGTGATGCTCTCACCTGCACACAGATGGACAAGGAAACAACACACTATTAGACTTCTTTCTAGGGTTCCGAGCTCCCTCTGGGATATTGCTGTTGGATGGTTTTTCATTTGTTCTTTCTTCATGCTCCACTAACCAATCAACACTTTCCCTTCCCTATGTTCTGAGCACCGTAACAAGCTAAAAGGGAACTTAGCCCTCAAAAATAATACTAAGGAATTGATTTATAATTAGCATGGGTCCACTGATGAATTTTTAACTAAGGGCAACTGATGAGTCAAGCTTATCCTTAGTTTCCTTTGTGAAAGTTTGAGCACTACATGTTATCCCAACTGGATGGTTTTCCTCTTTTAAAACTTAAGGCTGTTTCCCTTTAAGTACAGCTGGATTTCTTTAACAAATAGACTAGGCTTCCAATTGTTAACATTAAAGATACAGATGCAAAGTTCACATATTTTTCTCTCTAGCCCATGATTAAAATTCTGAAACCGTAAAACAAATCTTTAAAAGCCTTGAGTTAATATACCTGTACATGAAGGCCCCGTGTCTTAGATGAGGCTAACAGAAGTTGCTTGAGGAAAAGCATATCCACATATTTATTATGATAAAGAGGGCAACATCCATAAAGAACAGATTTGATTTATTAACCTAGAGTTAGAATTACATTAAAGGGCAAACGACAATGAAATTCCACAATTACATGTCTAATAATTCAATCACTAATAAGGGTGGTGCTGAATGCATCTCTATATTAATTGAAGTGATATGGTTTACTAATTTCTTTTTCCCTAAGTTACGTAAGTGCTAAAATTGACTTATAACGCTAGAAATTGTAATGAATTCCTCTTATTTTTTTAAAGTGACACTCTAATCATTACTCTCAATTCATATACTTGCATAGAACAAATTTTCTACTGTTACCCCTTTGGTAACCAACTAGATATACCACACATCTGTAACACTTAAGTGAACATTAATTAGTGCTAATTTACAATCAAATTCCAATGGAGAAGCAAATTATGCTTTGAACATCAAAAGTCTTTATCATGACCATTATGATGAAGAATGCCAGAACATCTTAATTGTTTCTGCTTATAAATAATGTTTCCCACAAATCTTCAAAATGCACAAGAATGCTCTAGAAAGCAAAAAAAGAAAAAAATGCTAGTCTCATTATAATTTGGTTTTAACTTAGTAATAATGCAGTTCATTTTAATGAATATCTTGCTCTCTCTACTTCAATGTAATAAAAAAGAGATGGCCTGAAAATTCAAGAGCAAATTTTTCTGTTGTGTGTATTGTTTAAGAGCTATTGAAATAGATTTAAAATTTTTTACTACACTGCCACAGAATTTTGCTACATAAATCCAAGACTGCCTATAATATCTGTTTTAGGTGAACCAAAAATTATTTAAACTGTAAAATATTTGCCTCCTTACAATGAATCACATAGTTCTAAAGCAATATGCTTCACAGAAGAAAAATATGCAACAGAAACCAACAAACTCCTAACCTACTCATTCTAAAACCATGTATAATTGCCAATAAGGCACTGAAGAAAAAAGAGAATTAAATTAAAAATTCAATAAACACTGATCAGTATGCTTGTAAATACCAAGTCTATAAAATGATCTCTTTAAATGTAGTTAAACCACAGGTATATGTTCTGTATTTTGGAATTCAGTGATCATTTTTAAATCTAGTTCAATTTGTTTCAAATGGAAACATGCCAGAAATCTAAGAAGACCGCCAGAGAGGATAATACAAAAGAAGGAAGGAACGAATGAAAGAAGAAAGAGAGAGAGAGAGAAGGGAGTGAGGGAGGAAAGAAAAAAGGAAAAAAGGAAGAAAACAGCAGCTCAGATCGTGAAACTCTCGCTGTCTCCTGGTTTAGCATTAGCTCACAATCAGCTGAATAAAGAAGTCATCTCTGTCTAAGATGTAAATAAATCACAAGCCTCAGTTACTTTACCACTAGCTGTTTGTCATTCAGGAAAATAATGGTTAATCAATGTTTAATCAATGAAGATGTGTAACATATTAGTTTGCAGTCCTTCATCATCCTATTTTCTTCAATTGCCTGGGGGTTTGTGTTCAGTACTTACAGAATCGATTACAATTGAGAATGATCATTCAGCTCATGTTGAGAGCTGTCAGCTGTGCTTTCCACGAGGCAGTTTTACTCTTGTGTTTAATATGAGATGCTAATATTTAGCTGCATCTGACAAACTAGGTTCCATGGTGGAACATTTTATGAGAAGTACTTAAGTAACTAATTGTATCACTACATGTCACTTGATGAAACTAAACTTTTCCTGACTTCACAATAATCATAAGCATTACTGGCTTGCTGTGGAAAATTAAAGGGAAATAGCTGCCTGCTTGAGTCTGATCATGCCTTCAGGGAAGGTCTAAGAAAGGCAACTATCAGTGATGCCCTTATAAATAACTACCGGGGGTGGGGGCAGGGGGAGTAGATAATTCTTCAATTTTCATATAAAGCAACATTTTTCGACATAAGGACGGTTATCCTCGTGTGCAAGCTTCCTTGAATGTCCACAATTTCTCAAACACCAGGAGAAAAGTTAGACCCGCAGCCTCTTGACACATTTCTTTTAAGAAACAATCTTTTGTGGCTATGCATGTTTAAAGTCCAGAGAAAATGTTAATAGCCTGACAAGCCCATTTTTATTGTCATTTATGAAAATGTATCACCAACCTATATATACATCCTGAAGAAAAACTGGGAGAGTATTATAAAGGTGGGAGAGGAGAATCTTGATTTCCTCTCAACAACAACAAATAATTGCCAAGTTATGGAGCTCTTTGCTTTAATTACTGCCTTGTGATTTGTTTTGGAAATTGTGCTGATGACATTCACAGAACCCAATGTTAAAAACTAATAATGATGTAGTATTTCATGAGAAACATTTTTGGATCTTGATAGCATTGATTTTGAAAGCATAAGTTCAGGTTAGTATCAGTTCCAACAGCACCCTCTAGTGCCCACTGCCCCGAAGCACCTTGTGGAAGGTGGAAAAGCCATTTGTATGCAGTTCAAGCTCATTGACACTTTCTTTATAGCCAATATTACAAAACTTTAAAAAGTATATTCATCATTGCAAGTGACCCAAATGTGCTCTTACACTTAAAAATGTTTTAATATCATTCTGTGATCAAGCATACCCAAGAAATGTACAATGATCTAAGATTTTTAAAGTTAAAATAGTGCATTAACTTTATTAGACTATTGCTTCAGTGGTACATTGTCAAATTTTATGGGTATTACAGGATATGTTTTAACTGTTTAAATTGCTGGGACAGTTGAGAAAAACTTAACTAATGACAACACCTTAAAGTCTGAAAGGTTGTTTCATGCTCAATGCCATAATGTACAATAAAATATGGAATTTAACATCGTTTCCACTAACAGTGGGAAGAAAAAAACTTTATCTCTCAATTCAAAATTGTGATGAATCTGACTTGTCTTTCAGCTAATTTTAAAGGTGAGCAATAACGATCCCATCAAATGATTAAATAATCATTTTTGTTTTCTCTTAGTTTTAACTCCCATTTCACAAATAAATCCCATTATAGTCATGAGTACTTTGGACCAGAATGGGCCTGCTGGAAAGATGAAAGGATATATGCAAAACACCGGTTTTAGTTATTTTTTGAAATAGAATTTTATGGTCAGAAAGAACAGCTACAGAGAAGACATGTGTACTCAATTTTAGATAACAGATATATCTTTCTGGGTTTATGAGCTGAATGTGTAGTGAAGGAAGTAGAAATCATGAATTTATAGTAATATTTTATTCAGACATAAACTGAATCATATAAACAAGTTACTTAGCTAACCTGACCTAAAAAGCAAACACACAAAAACTGCATCCTTTAAGTGAATCAAAACTGTTTGTGTGTGTGTGTGCTTGGAAGTATGACAAAGAGAGACAAAGAGAGACTAAGGACAAAATTACTGGAGGTACCCAATCCCAGAAAGATTCCCCACCACAAAAATGCTAGAATTTTATCAAAATATACATGATGGTGTTTTTCTCCTTTACATCACATTTCCTACTGAGAAACTGTTCATACATTTACATTCTGAGGTATTTTAGCAAACTTTACAAGATTATTTCTTATATATATTTCTAGTGGCAATTAGAATATTTCAAAAGGAAAAAACCTAACATTTATGCAGTGCCTAATAGATATATCAGTCTCCAGGCTAGATATAAACATCTGTGTTTTCTCACAGAGAATCACATCAAGCTCTGCAATAAACTTGGACAACATTTTCTAGAAGTTACTCTTTTTCCTATCATTCACTTTATTTAGAATATGAAAAACCTTGTTAGCTGGATGTCTTATAAGCTGGGCCTCACATACCTGTGCAAATATTTGTTGTCTTCTTAAATTACATTTTGACCAGCAGTTCCTAAATCGAGCACATACACTATAAAAGGCAAACCAACAAAGAAGTATGTAAAAGATCTTCATATGTCTCTTTGCACAGCTACCAGGGGAGGTGAGCTAGCCCCATGAATGTCTGCACTTTGATATAAGAGCTGTGATAATGAGGAAAAGTTAATGGATTTTTATCTATATCAACCTCATGATCATAGACCTTGTTATTTTTATTATTCTTTAAGAAGGGGATTGGTGCTGCATGAATAAGAAGGCATATATTCACAGCATTTCTTAGATTTATCAGTACAGGGGCTACAAAGCCTTCTTTCCTTTCTAGGTAGATAAATTGAGTTCCATGCAGTTTACTATGTAGGGGTCTTTCAAATGAGACCACAAAATCTTAAATCCTACTCTCCTGCGTGGACATTAAAGATGCCATAGCACTTTCCATAAGAGTGGGGGCTTGTCACCATGCCACTAGGCAGATTCCTGGGCCTTACCTTAAAGTCCAACAGTCAGCTTCTCTCCACAGGATATTAGTGTATTAGGTACCGTGGAAAAGTTCAGTATATTTATTCAATTTATTAAAAATGTTAACCTAATGGTTCTGAAAATACCTTTTTTTCTTTCTTTTTTTTTTATTTTTTTAAGTAAAAAGGAACCAAAGGTCTCCTTAGGCAGAGTTACTATATGTTTGTTGCATGAAATCAAACTTCCTTCCAAAATATTTGATTAGTTCCTTTTGAACACAAATGCCTACAGTATTAATTTTATTTAAAAACAAAAACAACTGATATATAATAAAAAAAAATCTTGTAATCCATGATCCATGCTTTCGGATACAGGTAATGTAAAACAAATGATATAATCTACAAAACCATGACAAATGAAAGACTTGGAAAAGGTTACGGTTTGACAAGGTAACATTTTTGAAATCTGGACACCAATCAAATTGATGTAACTATTGGTGATGCAACACTCTTTGACACTAAAGTCTTTACCACTGTCTAAAACATAGAGAAGAGCCCATTGTGATTGCTTAACGTCAGCTTTTGTTCATAAGCTCTTTCATAAAACTGAAACAAGGAAAATGATTTAAAGCAGTTCAATTTGTCTATTTACCTTAATCTTTAACTATTCCCATATGTCTGGCTACATGATGTATGACTCTTCATAAACCAATTTTTCAAAGATATACACGACAGAAAAAAGTCAGGCTCCTAACCTTTTATGCGTTGAACTTTTATAGAGCTCTAGAAAACAAAATGCTTTTAGGTTTCAGAAAAGGAAAAAAAGGGCAAGAGGTTATTTTCTTTCTCTCTCCTCTTAGTAAATATTTGCATCAGTGAAAGTAGAGCATGCACTAATTTCTAGGTATGTGAAGAGTCCCATCCGCAAACATTGATGATAAAGGTCTTTGTTTTAAAAAGAGCTACTTAAAAAATAATAATGCATAAATTAAGATCATTAAGCTCTTACAAGTCCAGTAATTGAGGTAGGAATATTGTGCTAGGTAGAATACCATTCAGCAGGGTGAGCAGAAAATACAAAATGCAGATTAGAGATTCCTTACTATAAAGAGCCTGAATCATGATCATAGAAGATTTAGCTTCAATCTTATGGAAAACAGTAATTGGAGAAATTAATCAGTATTGAAGTAGAATGTGCTAATTATTTTTAAAATATCACAAGATTGGGCTTCCCTGGTGGCACAGTGGTTGGGAGTCCGCCTGCCGATGCAGGGGACACGGGTTCGTGCCCCGATCCGGGAAGATCCCACGTGCCGCAGAGTAGCTGGGCCCGTGAGCCATGGCCGTTGAGCCTGCACGTCCGGAGCCTGTGCTCCGCAAAGGGAGAGGCCACAACAGTGAGAGGCCCACATACCGCAAAAAAACAAAAAACAAACCAAACAAAAAATCACAAGATTAGTAAATCAATTTTAATTAATTTACATGACTTTATAAAGATAGAAATAAAGAAAAATTATAGCTTTTTGTTCATTCACGTAACCAATATTTACTAAGTACCTACTGTGTGCTTGGAGCTGGATGAACAACTATAAACAGGACAAATTCACATCCCTGCCCTCCTGGAGCCTATAATTTCATTTTAAACTAGAAAAACCAGCTTCAGGATCATTATTATCAAGTTATGATTATGACTCAAGGTAAAAGTGAAGTTTTTCTGGTACTTTTAGCCCCTAACCCTCCTGCAAATTTTGTACTATAGCTTGTGTTACTTCCAGGGGACACTATAATTTCCCAGTTGGTTTGTCCAAACTACAAAAGCTAGTCTTCTCTCACAAAAAGGCACAAAACATTAGAATTCTGGTGATGAATATAGAATGCAGAACAGGGAAAGAGAACTAGTGTTTGTTACATATCTAACCATGTGTCTAGCCCAACTCCAGGCACTTGGCATATTTTTACCACATTCACATCTTTCATAAGCAGATTAAGATCAGCAATATCATTTTATAGGATAGTCTTTTATTTTAAAATAGAAAAAAGTCAAATAGAAAAACCAATGAATCATTAAAATTAACTCTTCCTTCAGTGTGTGGAATAATCAGCTCGTATTATACCACTATTTCTCCATCTGTAATTAGATAAATAGCACTGTTTCTTACACAGATTTTGTAAAGGGGTCTTAATGAACTACTATATCAATTGATAAGCTATAAGATTTAATGCAACTTCCTAAAGAAGTAGGCTACATGTTGAAAAAGGTAAACCTGTCATTGTGGAAAAAAAGTAACATTCAAATTATTATTATCATCAAGCATTGTTGAAATCTAACATATGAAATCTGCATGACAAAAATCAGGATGCTGTCTAAAGTTTAACAAAGAATTTTATTCTCAGCAACATCACAGGATAATTCTATGATTTGTCCATGCCATTTGACCAAATAACCATAAATGCCAAACTAAGATTTTAGTACCAGCTTCTAAAGTACATGCAATTTATGTCTCATTTATACAGTAATTATCCCCCAAGTGAAATACTGAAGTATATGTTTATCACACATTTATGTATATACAGACATCATATACCTGTATGTAATACTTACTCATACATATAGGTATACTGTAGCTCTTAAAATCCAAATGTAGCTTTTCTTTATCATTTTGAAAATGAGAAAGAAGCATACAACTTACAAAAGAGTTGCTAGGACTCATCTAATGTGACACCATTTTAATGGGCATCCTCAATTTATTAAAACACTGAAAAGGAACTCAGTAAGTGTATGAGGATGACAGGAAATTTTTATATACCCAAATTAAGCATATTCCAAAATAATTATTTTTTTCTATTAATAGGAATCCTAATTTCTAATCTTATTCCAATCTCAGAATTAAAAAGTTGTCATCTTAAAGCAATTTGAAATAACTATACAAATGAAAACCCCTAGTAATTAGAGGATGGAAAGTTGGTAAGTGTTTTAATGAAAATACACTGGCAATTCTCACAATGATGGAAAAAGTAAACACACCCATATGATATTTGGTAAATGACTAGTCTGTTTTGTGAGAAATATTGCCACTTATCTTGTTCCTAATCCACTGATAAAATAAAGAAAACAATTAATAGAAATCAGGTATCACAAGGTATGTGTTATTTTTAAAACTTTAAAATATTTTATTAAATTATTTTTAAATAAAATAATTTTAGACACATTTAACCTAAAGTAAAAATGATTACATTTTGCTATTTAGCTCATTTGAACAAATACATTTTAAATCAACTATTCACAAAAACCCAACTCACTTAAAATAGGTTTTTTTAAGTTCCAGCTTTTTTTTAATGGTTCTTTTTAAAACTTCAAGTACACTTGAGAAACTTATTGTGGATCATGTATACAATGTAGGGTCAATGCTGTATTGAATTTCCAGACCATTTTCAGACTACCTTCTGGCAATGGAAGCATTTTGACCACTGACACTCCCTTTGGGTATATCTGACTATCCTGGTACAATGCACCATTCCCCATTATTGAATCTACAACAAACTGCTGTAGGTTATTCATTGATTGTTTAAGTATATTCTTTAGGAGCAAATAGAGAACTAATCTGTAAACAATCACATAAATAAAAAATCAGCAGAATTCCTGCTTCAAAGATGCTTTGAGCTTAAGCACTTAATTATGTGCATTCTTTGATTATATTGTGCCACATTCAATAAAGATATATAGGAATTCTATTTCTTTATATCACTGCAGATTCTTCTCAGTGCTTCGTTGTACCATGCAAGGAAATTAAGAAAGCACATTACAAACCAACCATACCAAGTTAAAGAGCATCTGCTCCCTTTTTATACTAATTTTTTTTCCTGGATCAATCCATATTATTCACCAGAATGTTTATTTAACTAACAAAGATGCTAGCAGTGATTCTATAATTTTTTAATATGAATCATCTACATATCAGGTAAACTGTTTTCAGCTTCAAGATATACATGCATATAGGCATAGGAGTCTACATTCACCTTAACTAGACTGCATTTTAAGAATAAGCTTGAGGACTCCTTGCACAGTGTTCTTAAACAATTCAGAACCTGAGAGTGTGTGTGGTGGCATGTGTGAGAGCAGACAGCTCTGCGTTCATTCTCACAGCCCCTCTGTCAGTGCGTATTTAGGACAGTTTTCTAACACGAAATCAGCTCAGCTGCAGAGTCGATTTCAGGCGCTTCTGAGAGTGAGAGACACAGAGAGAGAGACAGAGAGACAAAGAGAGAGAATATTTCATCTCCTTAAAATGTATTTGCTGTTCCTGTCCTCTCTAACCCTGAAAGTGTTTTCTTATTTCTCAGTGAAACGACATTTTGAGGATACATCTATCACATCAAACTGATTTCTTTTTGTTCGCATTAGCTTCATAGGCTTTCAATAATTTGACAAATATTTAGAAATGTTTAAGAATAGAGTAAGATATTCAAAGTTATATGCTTTCAGAAAAATACGTATAGAAATGTGTACACTTTAACACTTGGCTTTGAAAAAAAGTGGTGAGAAGATGAAGTGGAAATATTTTTTACAGTCATATATCATGCAAAGTTTTAGTTTATTCTTTTGTAAAATATACTTTTGGTTGGTTGGGTTTTATGTGTTTTGTTCTGTTCTGTCTGCAGCAAAGCTTTCATTGAAGCCACCATCTGCATAACAGAGGGAAGAGATGTACAAAGTATTGATATCAAAAAAACAAAAAAATCACAATTTCATCTAAATTCCTTCTCTGAAATGCAATAGCAGCACTGCTTTGATGTGGATGTTTTATTTACTCAGTTATTTTTACTTTAAGGCAGCAGAGAAGGCCTGTGGAAGAAACTCTCATTTTGCTGCCTTGCTAAAATGAGTTCAGTACATTATTGAATCTATTCCAACTAATACTATATGTGAAAGTAGCTTATTTTAATAAAACACTTTAGTAATATTGCTTTCAGGTGAGAAATAACCATGGACTAGAAAACAATTTTAAAATACAAGCAAGCAAACAACAAAGAAAGAAAATGTCAATTTCTATGGCCAATGTCACATTACTACTCACTTCCCTGTTCAAGTTTATAGAGGTCTCCAAGTGTAACAATAAACGATCCAGTTCAGTTAATCTATGTGATTATGCTGTGGGGACCGGTATATGTGAAAGAATATGGCCCATTCACAAAGGACTTTGCACAATGAAGCAAGGGCACAGAGATGGAAGTCGGTTGCTTATAAAATAGTGGAAAAAAAATATGCTGATGATATGAGAGATTAAAAAAAAAAAGTTCTCGGGCTTGCCTGGTGGCACAGTGGTTGAGAGTCCGCCTGCCGATGCAGGGGACACGGGTTCATGCCCCGGTCCGGGAAAATCCCACATGCCGCGGAGCGGCTGGGCCCGTGAGCCGTGGCCGCTGAGCCTGTGCGTCCGGAGCCTGTGCTCCGCAGCAGGAGAGGCCACAACAGTGAGAGGCCCATGTACCACAAAAAAAAAAAAAAAAAAAAGAGTTCTCTTCTCTAGAGATATTTCCCCTAAGTTATGACCAATTTCAAAAGGCTTTTTCTTTAGGTGGTGAGGAAATGCAATGCAAATATTTTTTCCAATCTTCTTAAAACATCATGTAAAGTTTTATTTTACTCTTTTGTAAATTATACTTTTGGTGGGTTAGGTTTTCTAATGATAATACTTCCCAGCTTGAGGTCAAGCTATTACTTTTTTGTTTTTTTTAATTAATTTATTTATTTATTATTTTTTTAACATCTTTATTGGAGTATAATTGCTTTACAATGGTATGTTAGTTTCTGCTTTATAAGAAAGTGAATCAGCTATACATATACATATATCCCCATATCTCTTCCCCCTTGCATCTCCCTCCATCCCACCCTCCCTCTCCCACCCCTCTAGGTGGTCACAAAGCACCGAGCTGATCTCCCTGTGCTATGCGGCTGCTTCCCACTAGATATCGGTTTTACATTTGGTAGTGTATATATGTCCACGCCAATCTCTCACTTTATCCCAGCTTACCCTTCCCGCTCCCCATATCATCAAGTCCATTCTCTAGTAGGTCTGCGTCTTTATTCCCATCCTGCCCCTAGGTTCTTCATGACCAATTTCTTTTCTTTTTTTTTTAGATTCCATATATATGTGTTAGCATACAGTATCTGTTTTTCCCTTTCTGACTTACTGCACTCTGTATGACAGACTCTAGGTCCATCCACCTCACTACAAATAACTCAATTTCGTTTCTTTTTATGGCTGAGTAGTATTCCATTGTATATATGGGCCACATCTTCTTTATCCATTCATCTGTCAATGGACACTTAGGTTGCTTCCATGTCCTGGCTATGGTAATAGTGCTGCAATGAACATTGTGGTACATGACTCTTTTTGAATTATGGTTTTCTCAGGGTATATGCCCAGTAGTGGGATTGCTGGGTTGTATGGTAGTTCTATGGTAGTTCTATTTTTAGTATTCTAAGGACACTCCATATTGTTCTCCATAGTGGCTGTATCAATTTACATTCCCATCAACAGTGCAAGAGGGTTCCCTTTTCTCCACACCCTCTCCAGTATTTATGGTTTGTAGATTTTCTGATGATGGCCATTCTGACTGGTGTGAGACGGTATCTCATTGTAGTTTTGATTTGCATTTCTCTAATGATTAATGATGCTAAGAATTCTTGCATGTGTCTGTTGGCAACATGTATATCTTCTTTGGAGAAATGTCTATTTAGGTCTTTGGCCCATTTTTGGATTGGGTTGTTTGTTTTTCTGATATTGAGCTGCATGAGCTGCTTGTAAATTTTGGAGATTAATCCTTTGTCAGTTGCTTCATTTGCAAATATTTTCTCCCATTCTGAGGGTTGTCTTTTCATCTTGTTTATGGTTTCCTTTGCTGTGCAAAAGCTTTTAAGTTTCATTAAATCCCATTTGTTTATTTTTGTTTTTATTTCCATTTATCTAAGAGGTGGGTCAAAAAGGATCTTGTTGTGATTTATGTCATAGAGTGTTCTGCCTATGTTTTCCTCTAAGAGTTTGATAGTGTCTGGCCTTACACTTAGGTCTTTAATCCATTTTGAGTTTATTTTTGTGTATGGTGTTAGGGAGTGTTCTAATTTCATTCTTTTACAAGTAGCTGTCCAGTTTTCCCAGCACCACTTATTGAAGAGGCTGTCTTTTCTCCATTTTATATTCTTGCCTCCTTTATCAAAAGTAAGGTGACCATATGTGTGTGGGTTTATCTCTGGGCTTTCTATCCTGTTCCATTGACCCATATTTCTGTTTCTGTGCCAGTACCATACTGTCTTGATTGCTGTCTTGGTAGTATAGTCTGAAGTCAGGGAGCCTGATTCTTCCAGCTCTGTTTTTCTTTCTCAAGATTGCTTTGGTTATTCAGGGTCTTTTGTGTTTCCATACAAATTGTGAGATATTTTGTTCTAGTTCTGTGAAAAATGCCAGAGGTAGTTTGATAGGGATTGCATTGAATCTGTAGATTGCTTTGGGTAGTATAGTCATTTTCACAATGTTAATTCTTCCAATCCAAGAACATGGTATATCTCTCCATCTATTTGTATCATCTTTAATTTCTTTCATCAGTGTCTTACAGTTTTCTGCAAGCTATTACTTTTACATATAATACTTTTTTCTTTTTTTTTTGCAGTACACGGGCCTCTCACTGTTGTGGCCTCTCCCATTGAGGAGCACAGGCTCCGGACGCGCAGGCTTAGCGGCCACGGCTCACGGGCCCAGCCGCTCCGCAGCATGTGGGATCTTCCCAGACCGGGGCACAAACCTGTGTCCCCTGCATCTGCAGGTGGACTCTCAACCACTGCGCCACCAGGGAAGCCCATATAATACTTTTAATGTATGGAATTTATCAGCTACATATTTTATATTCTTGAAAATGCATATACTTTACCAAGATACTCAGAAGGGCATTTGGGGAACTTTTCAATAATTTTTAATAGAATCATTTTGCTCCTTCTGGGAAAATGTCTTTTTTCAATTTAAGAAAGACTCTTGCTACTGCTAAAATTGACTGACATATAAAAGCCCATATCAAACAAATAAAAAACATATTCAAGCCACCAATGAATCCCAGGTAACATCATCCTAGTGGTTTTTTTTAAATTAACACTATACTTACACATTTATCACGTTATCTGTCATTATCTTTTCCATATGTATATACTCTTATTAAACTATGAAGTATTTAAAGACTTGAACCATATTTCTTTCAGAGACTAATTCACGTAGCAAATTTACAATCAGTATCTGTGGTAGAAGAAAATGGAAAGGAAGGAAGGAAGGGGAAAAGGAAAGATGGACAGGCTTGAATAAGAAAGATAAATAATAAGAAAACCCAAAAGAAAAGGAATGGTTTAAAATATCTAACAGTATTAAGTTAAACAGCCTTTGCTATCAGTCAGGGAAAAGCATTAATCTCTAAGTCATACAGATATAAATATGGTTGCTGGCCTTACTATTTATTATTTCAACATGATTTTTTTATTATGTAAGCTTACCTTATTTCATTATAATTTTCCAAGGACACATCTTGTGGAGGTGAGTTTATGGCTTTTTTTTTCAAATAAAGAGAACACATTCCACCCACTGCTGCCTAGTTTCTGAACCACGTTGTCATAATAAGCTCCCCTCTGTGAAAGCCACACAAGAACACTCAAAGGTATTCGTATGAACCATCAACAAATGGTCCCCTTAGGAACCGCTGGACAACAGCAGCAGCCAACAGCACACCTGGGCTCAGAGTCCTGCTACCTAGGAAGACTCTACTAGGAAGAGTCTCAGACTGACCTCAAGTCTGAGGGAAAGTTGCAAACATGGTCAGTTTCTGGGAGCAGAGGCTACAGCACTCACCCCAAGAACAATCTTCACATGTATACAGTAAGGAAAGGATTACTTTTGGTAGTTTAAGTGGATACGGTCTTTCTTGTGCATTCATTTTTGAGCTACAAAGAATGTCAGGGGCTTCCCTGGTGGCGCACTGGTTGAGAGTCCACCTGCCGATGCAGGGGACACGGGTTCGTGCCCTGGTCCAGGAGGATCCCACATGCCGTGGAGCGGCTGGGCCCGTGAGCCATGGCCGCTGAGCCTGTGTCTGGAGCCTGTGCTCTGCAACGGGAGAGGCCACAGCAGTGAGAGGCCCGTGTACCGCAAAGAAAAAAAAAAAAAAAATGTCAGGGTGTCCCTAAAGTACTACTGAAATTTTTAAACTCAAATGTCATTGTCAGAAATTGAAATTCTATGTGCTGCTCTTTTCTGGTAACAAGCAATGCATTTCTTTCTCACAACTAATATGGATTTCAATTCTACCAACCATAAGACAAGGTTACACTATGGTCGAGAGCAATCACCTTTCATTTGGCATAGGGTCTGAATACATTCCCTAAAATTGCACGATGTATCTGTCTTGAACTTTAAAAGCTAATAAAAATAAATTCCAGGGTCCTATTAATTAGTCAGTCTATTATTACAGTAAAAAGTGAAGATGCTACAAAAATTTAAAAAATGTTAAAGATTTGGAAAACAATTTTGGAATAATCTTAGTAACTCAGGTAAGGGAAAAAAGGATCTTTAACACACTTAATGCTATAAAAGAAGAGTGGAGTAGAATTTAATTGTATGTCTGAGAAGAGAACAAGGAACATATTTAATTTCTTTTCAGTCTGCTCAGTTATAGTAATTTTTAGACAGATTGGATTATTTGTAAAATGGAATAATTTATTAAATTCTACTATTTATGTAGGTCAATTTTATGTGACGTTGAGAACTGAGTATCTTTTCTTTTTCGGTATCAGGGCCTAATGCCATGTAGACACTATATATCTTGTTGAATTTGTTGAGTTTATTTGAACTGAATGGGGTTTTGCATAGATTTCATCTAGTTCACCGATGATGATGATGTAGGCTAAAAATAGTGAACAGTATTTTGAGAATTTGTTTGTGAAGAGAGAAAGAAATTGAGAGGAAATAATTAGCTGGATAAGTTTTAAGGTTAACTGAGAGAACCTCACTAAAAGATTTCATAAAGGCTTATTCAGTATTGACATATACATGTAGTTCCCCTCTCAGCTGAAATGACTCCAAAAGGTCTGTCATGGTCGGTTGAGTAAATAATACATGCTTTAAAAACAATTATAAATATGTATTCACCTGATGGACTTTGTATTCATTCCAGTCAATTGGGCATATAATACTCGTTTAAAAAATAAGTACATATAATGCATTAAAAACTGCTTAAACGCCCATTTAACCAGAGGGGCCAAAACAGCTCTAAAATGGAGCATATGATTAACACTAATGGAAGTTATGCATATGTAATGTAAAGGAGAACCCCAAACCCTTTTAAAAAGGCCTTTGGCAAGAGAATGACAGCTGGGAAACACTAAGATTTAAGGTTTTTGAAAGCTGGCTCTGCCCACAAAGCAGGCAATAACTCCCAGGGTGGTGAATCTTGGGGTCTAATACACTGATATTTAAGTTAAAATAATGCTAAAGGGAATGGTAGTAACAGCCTGGTGATAAGTAATGTAGCACTGTAACTGGGTTGCAGCTCTCTACTTAAACAGCTATTCACTGATGATGGCTCGTTCCAATCTCACTTAAAGATCCTACCCAGGACTGCTTCTTTATAATGTCAAACACAAGAAAGACCTATATTTTAAATCATTAATGAGCATAATGTGGAAACAATCTCATAATATTTTGATTCACAATGTTTTCTTTCTGAAAAGAATGTCGGACATATGCAACAGTTGGCAGAAAACCAGAAGTGATTCTGGCTTATTTCTTGTCTGGTTGAGCTTTTAAGAGAGTATTTACCAATTAGCCAGATAGATGGTGAGATTTGGGAAGCAATTAAAGTTTGTCTGTGGTTCAAACTGCTTCCCTATTAGCCCGAAAAAAAAAGTTTTAAAATGATCCACAAAGGTGCTTTGTAGCTGGGGAGTTAAGATGAGGGAAACTCCCTGTTGACATAAGAACAATACCTGGACATAATATGCATTAATCCATGAGCACTCCCCGGGCCGTAAATTAACTTCATAGATAAGTTAGCCACGACCTAGGGGAAATGAGTGGCTCTGTATAGCAATGGGATACAGGAGGGAGCAGTCTGATGGGAGAAAACATATAAGGTTTGCTTAGCATACTTAGAGGGTAATAAGACAAGAGAGAAGGCTATGAGCAATCAATGAAAGCATGGATCTGTCTGAAGGAGTCCTGAAAACAGACTCAATGTTCTCATCTGTTACTTTGCTGATCACTTTCAAAGTAGTATCATATTTGTAACTACTAGAATTCTACTCCAGTCCCAGCCTCTCTTCCATTTCCAGTAGTTTGAATGTTGCTAGAATGTGTGTATCTTGAGTGCAGGGATGTTTATGTGTATAGTATCTAGGTATTATTACTACTACCAAGAAGAGTGCCAAAAATGAGGAAGGCACTCAGTGAATATCTGTTGAATGAATTAACTGAATGAATGAATAAGTAAAAACAGTAATGCTTGCAGAGGCACAAAATCAGAAATTAAGTTCAGAGTCAAATGATGAGTTGGCTTCCTATTTAGTCTTCCAAGGTGTAATGAAGATAATTTCAGCTATGAATAGATGTTTTGACTAGATTAAAGCTTTGAGACAGATAAAAGGACATACAGAGTAGAAGATGCATAAAAAAACTAGCTGCAAGAGGAGAAGGGAGAAGACAAAAAAAAACCCAAAACAACCCTGGGGATGTTTTGGAGGGCCATTAACAGGAGAACACAAAAATGAAAATACATAAAACAAAAGTCCCTTGGAGACTCTTGAATCTCATTCTAGTCCCTGAAAGGCTGGCATGTTATGTTTACTGTTCTTTATTCCCATGAGACAAATGCTGCCTTCCTTACTGTCAGGAATAGTCTCACAGTAAATCCCTATAACCTGAGCCTGGCAAACTTAAGGTCCCAATCCTCTGGGAGTCACAAAATACTGGGCCCCATGCAAGAGGGCACAAAGGTTTCCTTCCAAACTCTGTGTCCACTTTATCATCTAAATACAGTGCAGCCCTGAAGAGTCTCACCCCTGCTGTCTCTCTCTATAGTTGCTGAAACCCAGTTCCAGGGATGTGAGTTGCCAGCAGGATGGAAAAGTGACTACATTTTGTTTTCCATCCTCCTCTATCCTTCCTACATAATGCACCAAATATCGTCTCTACCAGTGAGAAGATAAATCTCCCAAATGAAAGGAAACAAAAAAACTACAGAAGTAAATCGGAAAGGGAAGTACAAAAATATAAAATAAGAATAGCCGGGCTTCCCTGGTGGCGCAGTGGTTGAGAGTCCGCCTGCCGATGCAGGGGACACGGGTTCGTGCCCCGATCCCGGAAGATCCCACATGCCGCAGAGCGGCTGGGCCCGCGAGCCATGGCCGCGGAGCCTGTGTGTCCGGAGCCTGTGCTCCGCAACGGGAGAGGCCACAGCAGTGAGAGGCCCGCGTACAGCAAAAAAAAAAAAAAAAAAAAAAAAAAAAAAAAAAAAAAAAAGAATAGCCTGTCAAGATGCCATGACACTATACATAGAAAATCCTAAAGATGCCACCAGGAAACTACTAGAGCTAATCAATGAATTTAGTAAGGTCGCAGGATACAAAATTAATACATAGAAATCTCTTGCATTCCTATACACTAACAATGAAAGATCAGAAAGAGAAATTAAGAAAATAATCCCATTTACCACTGCAACAAAAAGAATAAAATACTTAGGAATAAACCTACCTAAGGAGGCAAAAGACCTGTACTCAGAAAACTATAAGATACCGATGAAAGAAATCAAAGACGACACACACAGATGGAGAGATATACCACATGCTTGGATTGGAAGAATCAATATTGTGAAAATGACTATACTACCCAAAGCAATCTACAGATTCAGTGCAATCCCTATCAAACTACCAATGGCATTTTTCACAGAACTAGAACAAAAAATCTTAAAATTTGTATGGAAACAAAAAAAACCTCGAATAGAAAAAGCAATCTTGAGGGAAAAAACAACAACACAGAGCTGGAGGAATCAGGCTCCCTGACTTCAGGCTATACTACAGGGCTACAGTAATCAAGACAGTATGGTACTGGCACAAAAACAGAAATATAGGTCAATGGAACAGGATAGAAAGCCCAGAAATAAACCCACGCACATATGGTCACCTAATCTATTTACAAAGGAGGCCAGAATATACAATGGAGCGAAGACAGCCTCTTCAATAAGCGGTGCTGGGAAAACTGGACAGCTACATGTAAAAGAATGAAATTAGAACACTCCCTAACACCATACACAAAAATAAACTCAAAATGGATTAAAGACCTAAGTGTAAGGCCAGACACTATAAAACCCTTAAAGGAAAACACAGGCAGAACACTCTTTGACATAAATTGCAGCAAGATCTTTTTTGACCCACCTCCTACAGAAATGGAAATAAAAACAAAAATAAACAAATAGGACCTAATGAAACTTAAAAGCTTTTGCACAGCAAAGGAAACCATAAACAAGACGAAAAGACAACCCTCAGAATGGGAGAAAATATTTGCAAACAAAGCAACTGACAAAGGATTAATCTCCAAAATCTGCAAACAGCTCATGTAGTTCAATATCAAAAAAACAAGCAACCCAATCAAAAAATGGACAGAAGATCTAAATGGACATTTCTCCAAATAAGACATACAGACGGCCAACAAACACATGAAAAAATGCTCAACATCACTAATTATTAGAGAAATGCAAATCAAACTTACAATGAGATATCACCTCACACCAGTCAGAATGGCCATCATCACAAAATCTACAAACAATAAACACTGAAGAGGGTGTGGAGAAAAGGGAACCCTATATAGATATATAGAAAACCCTATATAGAAAATTTCTATATGCCACACAAAATATATCATATGTTTTAGGTACTTTGAGATAAGTACAATTATTAGTCCCATTTTACAGATGAACAAACAAAGTGTGGAGTTAAAGTTACTCATCTGAGTTCTCCAGGCTAAGGAGTGGCAAAGTCAGCCCTTGATCTCCAATCTGTGTGCCTCTCAAACATGAGCTTAACTCCAGCATGCTCTATACTGCCCCTCCTTAACTCCAGGATGCTCTGTACTGCCTATCAAGGTGACCTGATATCCTCATATTTACTTTAGATCAGTGTATCTTTTCATTGGCAATATTTAACTAATGGGGGAGTTGGCACTAAGAGGTGAAAACTGGGGGCTTTGAGTGGGAATATCCACTTATCCATCTGGGCTGATCATTGAGTTTTTACCAAGTGAGTCATTGATCTATGCAGTTTTTCCATCTGCAAAATGAGAATTAGATTAGGTTATACTAGTGCACCATTTAAAGCGGTACTTATGATATTGTTATTAGTTATTATATAAATTCATCATATAATAAATGAGGGGCCCTTCATAAAAACTCACTTTAAAATATTTCGATATAATATTCATTAATTCATCCAACATAATACTTGTTATACATTCAAAACACCTTGGTGGGTACTTTGAGGAAAAAAAATGTCAAAGACATTCTATGCTTTCCATGATATATCAATATAGTTGGAAAGATACAAAACACATGTAACAAGCACACAACTACTAAGCAATATACAGACCAGTGCAAAATAATATAGTAAAAGAAATTCACCTAAATAATGAGGAGATATGGAATAAAAGCTTAATCAGTGTGCACAGGTATAGCTAGAAAAGAGAGGTAAAGGATGGGTTTTGACCCAGAATATCAAGGAAGTCATGAAGATGGACACCCAAAGGGAAAAGGTAGGAAAGCATGAGAATGTATATTTGGGGCTAATAAAGTTGTAGAAGAAATAAGAGCTGGCAAGTTGAGGTAGGGCAATTGACAGCCTCAAAGATCACACAACACAGATTAAATGAGGAAAAAAAAAACACCTTGTTTTGACTTGCTTGTTCAAATTGCTTTTGCGATTTGGAAGACAAAAATCCTAATTCTAATATACTGTTGGCCCAAAGTGTTTGCCTAAAGAATCTATTAAATCAGTGTTCCATAAGTTAGCCCATGAGTTTCACTCTAAACAAATTGAGAGGACCAAACCCAAACATTTCCAATGCAAGTTGAAAGGTGCTTCTTCTTAGCCCAAAGTTTTTGTTTAGAAAAAGACATATTTATATACTTTAGATTTTCTTCCACCTTGCTTTAATGTTGTCTTAATGACAACTGTGTCTTTTGTTTTACTTTAATCTCACTTGTGTAACTTTTAATGCTTTCTGCAAAATTCAACAGTTTAATCTGGAGTTAAAGAAATAAAACCTTGATGACTCTTAAAGATTAATGCAGGAAGAAATTACCTTGGTTGGTCATGCCTATTCTAATTAACAGCCTGAAGTTTGCTTTTGCTGCAGAAGTGGTAGGAGTTTGATGTGAAGTCAAGACTTAGTGGATCATGTTGTATGGCTTGTTTTTAATCACTAAATTCAAGAAGCTAAAACTGCATTTTGAATGATTGTATGATCGTACATGCTATCAAATAGTAACCAAACAAGATGGGACACTAATGTGCATGACAAACAGAAATAAGTATCTTCCTTCCTCTTTAGATTATATCAATAAAACAAGTGAATATTCTGTAGTTCAAAAGCAATATAAACACATTTTTAATGGAAGCCCACATATAACTGTCATGAATGCCTTTCCAAATAAGAATATTGTGGGCAGCTACTCAATGTCAAGACATGTATTACATTGGGAAACTTGTAATTGTTCTCCCAGAATATGCTATGAATGCTGCAGTGTTTCATCAATTAATCATGCAGCTACTGTTCTGCAAACTGTCTATCAGGTAAGCTGTGACTATATCTGCATAGAGTACATGAACTAAGAATATGAACACAGAAAAAAAGCTTTTTTTTTTTTTAACCTGCTTTCCCTTGTTCAAAGTAAAAGACAACAGGGCCAGTTGAAACTCTGGACTAAGAATATTCACACATGGCCTGAGAGTGAATGTTTCCCCTAATAACTGGTATTATTTGATATTTGATAAAAATACTGCTCACATTTTTATCAACGGGTAAAAATAATACCTAATATCTATTGGAAAATAATTACATGTCAGATACCATGGCAAGCAAGTCCTTTGCATAGAACCTCATTACTATCAATAGTACACTATTGCAGTGTTTCTCAACTGGGACCATTTTGACCCCACGGGACATTTTGCAATGCCCAGAATCATTTTTGGTTGTCAGAATACACAGCAGAGGGGTTGTGCCATTGGCATATAAGGGGCAGAGGCCAGGGACGCTAACTAAACATCCTTCAATGCACGTGACACCTTGTGCAACAAAGAATTATCCAGTCCAACATGCCAATAGGGCAGAGGCTGAAAAACCTTCCCCTACTTTTATCTTCATTTAACAGGTGAGAAAAATTAGTCTTAAAGAGGTTAAATAAACTGCTCAAGGTAACAGAACTAATAAGTGGTTGAGGCAGGACTCAAACTCTGCATTGTTTGACTCCAAAGCCCACACCCTCTCCACTTCACATTCTAGCTGCATTGCACCTCACTGAAAAATCATTTACCTCATTGTACACAATCTTGTAATGCACCAAACCTACCACTTTGAATCAGAGGTCCTAGGATTTGGTGTAAGTAGGGCTGCTCTCTACTTGTTTGATCTTCAGGAGTCACTCCAATTCTCATCAGTAATCTGGGAGCCTAGAGCTAGAGCTTCCTTAAACATTTCTCCTAACTTTTTATGATTCTAGTCCCAAGCCTTCTAGCAAGGTTACCTGACTGCCTCTGCATCCCTCCACTGGGTGTTAGAGTAGACCTCCCTTAGGCTTTGACCTTATTCTGTTCTCTGCTTCGCAGCAAGCAGTAGAGGATTCCCTGGAGTGGCCCCCTGCTGACTTTGCCACCTTCCCCATGGAATAGGACTCTGCCTTCGGTGATGCCATGGATGACTTTTTCCACCTCTAGAGAACAACCCAAATACCACTGGGGATGTAAGGGGTATTTGGCACTGCCCTTTCCCTCCAACTATCTATGGAGTATCAGATATTCCTTAGGGAGCCCACTAAGAGTTGACTCTCTCTCACTTTGAAGAAGTAAAGATTCCTAGGGGAGGGAATCCACAGCCTGACCTAAACCAAATAGCCAAGAACCCAATGTAAGTTGCTCAGTTACCTGCATGCACCCCAGAGACCAATCTAAAGCACCCAAACTAAGTTAGCAGACAGCATGAGGCTAGATTCTCCATGCCCTGGGTCACCTTATTTTTACACCCATTACAGAAGTAACACACATGCTCCCAAAATAGCAGCTTCACTAACCCACAGCATGAGGAACTGTAATTTGTTTCTAGATATAGATTTAAAATAAAAGAAACAATACTTCTTATTATGTGCCCTTTTGAAGGATAAGATTTGTTTCCACAGAAAATGGGATATGGAAGAACACACAAAAATGCACTAAGATATCAAGCAGAACTTAGCCCACTAATGTGGATTTCATTTCACAGTATTTACAGATGTCTTTGCCAGAAGTATTTCTGGTTCTTGAAACCTGTCTATGTCATACAGTGGTGATGGGTTTTTCTGCCCCAGTTAAAAAATATATAGGCCATTTCAAAGAGGGCGCGTGGGGCTATGAAACCAGGAGCTCTTAACTCTACAACCAAAGCTTGAAATTCTTCACAGGATGTTACAGTCACTCAAAAGCGCTAAGTTTTTATGAGGAGATATAAGATGTAGCCACTCATAATCATGACAGTTCACTCATAATAATCCATGATTGGTAACCTGGGAAAGTAAATAAATGTCTCAAAGTTTTAAAAATATATAATTCTCACACCCAGTTGCACACAGTAATAGTAGATAGGTAGAACATGGAATAGTCATCATAACGAGATAACTGGAATTTACATTAGAACCTGAACTTCAACAAATAGTTTCTTCTTATCCTCCTAAGTCACCTCTTAGATGCGCTAACAAAGACCAAAATTATCCAATGTGGATCATAAATCCTTGTTGGAGGAGGTCATAAAGAGGACATGACCACAGGGTGACCCAAGAACTGGTCTCCAGCAACTGAAGCAACAGCTCCTTACTCCCTCCCTTATCCTTGGAATGTACATTCTGCCCACCGTTCCTGCACTCAGAGCCACTTCAAGGATGCAGCCTTGGGAAAGTAAGATGTTACTGAGACCATCTACCTGACTGAACCCCATTAAGGCCTCTCTATAACCTCTTAGGACTCTGGCAGGTGGGTGCAGAGACCTACTCATCTTGCAGCCACTCAAGACAAGACTCACATTATGTAAGTTCCCTTGATTTTTGAAACTACCACCTACCAATCTGGAGTGGTCAGCCTTTTTCTTCAATGTACTGGGACCAGTTTTCAGTTTTACGCAGGGAACTCCCTAAATTGAGAATCAACATTCCCTTGTCTCCACCAAACCAGCTTCTCTCTGGCAATGGCTCTAACGATGAGTAAAGTCCAAGTAGTAGAATGAGAGAGAAACAGGAACGCTCCAATATCCAGAAACTTAAAGTTTTCTGTGAACAAGTACAAAAGATCTACAGCTTAAGTATCAGTGTCGTGAAATCCCCGTTACCCACCCCAGCCCTACCTAGCTTGGAAGAGTTTCTGCTTTAATCCTTCTGAGGGAAGCATGAGACTGCTCCCTGGAAAGGCCAATGCAGTTCAGAAACACGGGCACATTTCCCACCAGAAAAACAATCAAGATGACAAGAACCTCATCTCTGGCCTTGGTGCTTATGGTACTCAGGGCAGTCAGGTTCCCTCAACCCCACAGACCATGTGGTCAGGGTGGTGCCCAGTGTAGTGCCACTGGTTAGATTTAAAGTGGCCTCTTCCCATTGTCTGAAAGCTAATCAAATGCCTTAGAAATAAAGCACAGTATCTTTCTACTCTTCGAGCTTCAGATAACTGCAAAAATGGAATCAACTGCTTCTAGTGGAGCCCTAGGGCTAATTTGATTCTAAATAATTCACTGTTTTCTGGCCATCTTGTTATTGTGCTCCACCCTTATCCAGTCTCCTACCTGAAAACATTCACACACACACACACACACACACACACACACACACACACACACACACACACACACACACACACACACCTTTTCTTTTACTCCATGTATTTCCAAATATTTAAGCGGGATGAAAGTGAGCTGGCTAAACCAGGCTTGAGCAGGACAGCTGAAGCTGTCACAGAGCTATCTCCCCTTGACATATAAGTCGGCCAAATTGCCATAGTCAAGTAGCAATCATTTGTCTTTTCCCTCATCTCCTCAGAGCAGAATCTGATGCTCAGGGTGGTTAGAATATGGACAGGGGTCTCCACAGTCAGGAAAAGACATCTGATGCCTTCCCCTCCCCTCCCCCAAACCATGTTCAGCAGTTGTGACTCCTCTAAGGCTTGCATGCGGGTCTCCAGAGGTGAAAGGAGCATAGATTAGCCCACTGTGCTGCCTTGCCCACAGCATAGTATAATATTAATTAGTCACCTTCCTTATTATTCAGTCAAAATATGCCAGACTGAAATAAATTACATTCTTAGCACATATTTCACACCCCTGGATCAAGTCTTGCAAGGGTTTTCTTTTATTATTTATAAGATCATGTGCTGTCTTCCTGCTGAAAATGAGATGGTCTGCATGAGGAAAAAGGTAAAAGAAATGCAGAGAAATGAAACAATCAGATATTCCCTAATGATATTTAAAAATAGAAGATTTGCTACTGTTACATACAGCATGTTCCATCTTTTGAGATATAATGGCTCTCTTGTGGTTTAATGGAGAATTACTTTCAGTAATTGATTATTAAAATTTAAAATTGCTAACCGTCTTCATTATTAGATGAGCGAACATGTTATCCTTGTAATTAAAAAAGCCCGAGACTCACTTTCATCCTGTTGACAGAGCAGGCAGACTGTCTCTGCACTCAGACTTGATGGTTTCAGGCTTCTTGTTTGACAAAAATAACCAGCCAGTCATTTGATGATGAAAATGCAGAACATTCACAGAGACTGAGCAGAAAATATAATGAACAAAAAATAAAATAATAAAAGTCCTACAAGCTAATTAAAGTTTTCAGTCCCAACTCATTAAATGCTCTGCATCACTTATGTGATATTTCAGTGTGCTGTGCTCAGGTAACATGGGCGCTGTCACATTAGTCCAGCCTCCTTCAACATGCCTTCAGAGAGTATCACAACCCTTCCTCTTCCACCTGTACCAGCGCCTGCCCTTTCACATTTCACCTCGAGATGTTACCATTATAAATCGTTGGTTTGGGCAACTTATTACACAAAGGGGTATTGGAAAAATACAGTGTGATTTCCTGCCCTCTGGATGTGTTTAGGATGTGTCCAGACTGGCATGGAGAGCTCCAAGGTTTAAGCACCCTGCTGAGTCCAAACAGCGGTACCTCAAAATCCCTTGCAAAGTCCCCCATCCCAAGAGAAAAAGAGTTATCAGTCATTTATCCACATACTAGGGGTGGGGAATTTGTCTTGATGGGAGCTTGCATTTCCTTCAATGTTTTCATCATATTAGGGTGTTCCTTTTGTGAAGGCAGCACTCAGTGATCTCCAAAAGGAAATTTTATAACTGTCAATGAAAAGAGCCTATCAAAGGGGACATTTTTCACAACTCAAGTATTAGACAGATGTCAGCCTTTGGGAGAGGAAAATCCAGCAGACTTGAGAAGCACAAATGTGAGTGAAGCAAAGATTTTTGTGCCTGAAGATATATTCTGAAAATCAAGGAAAGCCATCTGAATATCAGCATTCCTATAAAGTCTCAATTGTTTAGCTCATAAAATCCCCACTCAAATGCTGATTTTTAAAAATGGACTAATCAATGACTTGCCAATATTTTCTTAAGATTCAGACCCTCAAGGATGTCCTCTCTGCTTCAACCCAGCCAACCTTGATTATTCTTTAATGCAAATACTATCCTACCCTTTATCCACAGTCAGACTATGATATCACTGGGCAATATTAAGATGGTGCTGTAAAGCTATTCTCATTTACTTGTCCTTGTATTTATCCTCCCAGTTAGATTATATAATTCTCAAGAGTAAGAGAAATTTCTTTTACTTCTTTTGCTATTTTCACTTACCTCCGTAGCCCCTTACCTGATATCAAACTCAGCCAGACATCAGGTCTACCACCCATCTTATTTGCTTTCTGGGTTAGATATGAAAGTTTGACAAGAAGCTGAGATATTCCATACTAATTAAATATAACCTTGAATTTAGGACCCATACAGACTCGCTCAGCCTTCTTCAATCACAGAACAATTTTCTCAATTCTCCCAAGGATGGTACATGGCTAGTTGCATTCTAGATGCATATGAGATAAGTAAATTCATTACATGTAATGAACATTAGGGCATAATACTTGGAACTTCTTGAGAAAGGCTGATCTAGATTGTTCTTTCAGATTACCTTCAACAATCTCACAAAGTCATTAATAAATTTTCAAAAATCCTTTCCCTCTTCCATAGCCTTTCTGGCTTTGGTGATGTAACAACTTTCCTCCTGGAATATAAAGTACCAACCAATTTATAAGGCAATCTCACATACTACCCCCTCATAATCACTCTTGTCTACCCAAACACCATGACATCTTACTTGTACTAATGACACACATTTTCACCCTCTATCAGGTACCACTATTAAATCACATGCATTCTGATAGCATAATTCACATTTGAACACTTTTCTATGTCTCACAGCACCTAGCATCTAGTTTTAAATGCGTAAGAGATTACAGTACGTATTAACTGAATGAATGAATAGATAAAATCAATAGAATGGGCTAGTGCTGGATTTTTTTCCATTTCTCAATCTCCTTTCTTAAATTTAAATTGAAGGAAAATAGCTACCCAATACAACTGTACTGATTAACTGTTTACAGAACATTTCTTTCCCGTATGGGGATGAAAAACTTATACCCACAAATTCCTGATCTTCCCATCTCAGTTGATGAAAATTTCCCAGTTTCAGTCTCTCAGGCCATGACCTCTGAGTCATCTTGGCTGTGCCTCTTTCTCTTATACCCCTTATCCTATCCACCGATTTTGTCTGCTCTCTGTCAAAATAGATCCAGACCATTTCTCACCACCTCTACTACTAACAGCTTGTTCCAAAGTACCATCATCTATCCCCTAGATTATTCTAATCACCTCCTAAGGTCCCTCTCTGTTTACTGCCAGAAATATTCCATTACAGCATCTCTTGGTTCAAGTCATTCCTCTGCCCAAATCCTCCAGTGCGTCCCGAGTTCATTACAATGGCCTATCAAGTCCTACAAGATCTGCCTGCCCCTTCTCATCTTTCACATCATCCTCTGCTACCCCATCCCTCCCTCACTGTCACCAGGCATTCTGGCCTCCTTGTTCTTCCTCCAACCAGGCATTCTCCTGCCTCAGGAAATGCCTCTTGGCCTTTGCACACGCTCTCCTCTCAGCTTGGATTGCTTTTCACCAACATAGATGGGAGGAGAGGTTTCCGCCCTACTTTCTTCAGTTCACTGTTCAAATATCACCTTACTATTAAAACCTTTGGAAATGTATACATCTGTTTATTCTACAACTAGTTTAATCCAGTTAATTTATCAAGGCAGTTTTAAAATGGAGAAATCACAAAAGTTGTAAATTGTTTACAGAATGTCACCCTATTAGAGAAAAATCTGAACGATGACATAGTTTAGGTGTATAATATGGGCAGTGTAGAAGAGCTATGGCTTCCTAGGAGGAGACGGTTTAAAATGCATTTCCCACTCTAGTTTCTTTCTGTCACATTCTTTTCAACTTCCACAAATGCTGAGAATGCCTAAAAAGGGTTCTCAGAAGGCTTCTGACAACTAATTGAAATAATATCTACCACTCCAAATTACCTTTGAACATTGATTCTATTGACCCCATTTTCCTATCAGGAATAGGGCTCCGGAAGGAAGGTAGGAAGGGAAAGGAAAAATTTAAAGAAAGAAAAAATAACTTTTATTTACTACTGCTTTATAGTCAGACAAGTCAGACTGACAACAAAAATTCACTGAGCAGCAAAAGATTTCCCTCCAAGCTTTTGTTTTTGTTTGTGTTCTTATTTTATACTGGTTCTTCCCATACATAATAATATCCTGGCAGCAATCCAACTGATAATAGCCTCTTGGCATTAAAACAGTTTCTGGAAAACATTTCAGTTTTGTTAAATTTTTACAACCTATCATATTATGGGACCTGAACCAAGGCTAATTTTTGTGGTTGAAGACTTTGTAGTAGCAATTTTCCCTGATTGGCTTCATATAGTAAAACAAAAACAAAAACAAAAACAAAACAAACAAAACAAAATTTTTCCAAGGATCTCTGAAAATTTGATCTGGATGGAATAGTGGCTGATCCACCCCTTCATTTTAAAGATAAGGATACAAAGACTTAGTGAGATTAAATGATTTGCCCAAGGCATGAGATCTGTTACCAGAGAGCTGGGAATAAAACTCAAGCTCTTTGGCATTCACTGTTCCCTCCTCTTCACTGTGTTTGAGCTTTTTTCATCATGGTGCCATTCTGGCACTCACAGTGAAAATCCAACTAACACTAGCCCTAATGCCTAGGAAGCTGTAATCCAAAACTTGAGACCAAATGGATAACATGAAAATCATCATAGTTGAATTTATGATGACATATACTTTTCAGTTTACAACTTATAATCTTCAATCAAATCTATCACCTCATTTTATCCTCAAAAGAATGCTCTACAAATTATATAATAGAAAACATTGCATAAATATGAATAGATAACATTTAAATACTCCAGTGTGCTCTCTGGAAGATGGTCAGGAAAGAAAAGTCACTGTGGTTTCTTACGTGTATGAATAAGAAGATGCTCCTACTACATATGCTAGATGCCACTAAACTGGTTTTATGATCAACCTATACATATATATAAAGGTTAAAATTACATATATATGTATTTGTATACATATATATGTAGAGAGGTGTGTGTGTATGTATATGTTTTTTATAAATATATACATGTAATTTCTATTTTTATTTTTGTAGTCATATTTGGAATCCACTAATGCTCTTTGCTATATTCCATGTGTCAGCACAGACGAAAGCCATCTCAGGGCTCTGAAAATGGCAGAGAGTGAATAATTAAGATCAGGCATCAAGACATTGACATGTCATTCACTGGTAACACGGAGGGACGGGATGCCAATAGTACTTTCTAAATATGCCACCAAGGGAGGGATTTCCTAGATCCTTAATAAAATTGGCCCCCATACATAATGGATACTACCAGCTAGTACCTGCTTTCCACTGCCTAGCTTATGTCAAAATTATGAAGGGAAAAAAGAAGAAAAAGGTATTGCCCATTTGCTTATGGAGTATACAACTATCTATTTTGTGAAATTTGAATGGAGTGAGGGAGGGCCTCTGGCCAAAAGTATATCTCTCAATACCTGTCATACTGCCTGAAATCCCACCATTATCAACTCAATCCTTTGTGTCTTGAATCTTTTTCAGGCCTTAAGCAAACCCATTAAAATGCATATACTTTAAAAAGTGACACAATCTTCTCACAGATTAGGCCCTTAATTAATGGGACCCAGGATAAACCAGGGATGAGGAGAATGATAGTAGAGGGGTGTTTTAAAATAATACAACACAAATATACTTTCAGATATGAAAATATGCCTGGGGCCATTATACATATCAGATTGTTGAGTGGGACTTTTCTATTTGGGCATTAGGGTCCACAGTTGAATATAACAAACAAAAAATGCTCAAACTGTAAAGGGAATCACCAGCAATTGGGGCCAGGCAGCCTGTTCCCAGGACTGCAGGAGTTTGGTATCTTTAACAAATCACTGGCACCTGGCTTTGGGAAGGGGACCCAGAGCAGATCCCTTATAAAATTCTAAGCCTGTTTATACTTGCCGGTGGGGGGAAGGTCCTAATTATTTTTTGAATATATCTGAGTCCCTGTCTGAGACCCTGGATACCTACCTACAAGTAGAGCTGGGTACACAATGATGTATACCCCTTATTGTTTTTCCTCATCAAAGCCAAATGTCATGATAGGCTTACCACCAAGGAAGACCTCATTCTAATGGACCTAATATAATTAATGCTTAGATTCCTAAAATCTACAAGGTTGAACTAACATGTGAGAGATTAGATGATAGACAATTAAATCACTTTGTATGACATGAAAAAGAAAAGGCATAAAAAGTGCTATGAAAACTCCCTGAGGAGGGACTGGCAGCAATGTGATCATGAGAACATCTGAGGCCACCAGCCATCCCACACTACCCTGCATGCCAGTAGTCTACTACGCATGTCAGGACGAGCCAAGACTGAGTGTCCCTATATTTTATTGCATCTGTTCATTTGACCAGTGGTAAATAGGGAGGAAAAAGTCATCCAGATCCTCTATAGGAAACCCTACTCATGACTGGATAAAACCTTGACTGAGTTTGAGAACACCTCACAAGAGAAAGAAGGAGAGAGTAAAGAAAACCCAAAATGCAATGGAACCTAATATATACTCTTTCTGACAAAACCCCCAGCCAGACCAAACTGTGACGCACCCTGGGAAACAGCAGCTCGTTTGAAGAAACGATGTTCTATGACCCCCAATGGGACAGTACTGCCATCAGGGACAGATTCTACAAACCTAGATAGACAGAGCAGGGAAAGGCTCTATTCACTCACTGGAATTTCCTGGCGCTTCCATAAGTGTCTATAAACACAAGACTAAGGGGTATATGCTGTTCCAATATATTTTGGTATAAAAGTTGTAACCAGGAGAGTCTTAAAATAAAAGTACTGGAGGGAAAGCTCTGAGTTTGTTGAAGAAGGCGAGGCCATTCTGAAAGCCAGCATTTAACTGCAGAGGGGGGCTTGAATCCCCCGAAACCATTCAAAAAGTCTGTTTCACTGATATAATTATTAAATCATTGATTAGTGTGCTGAGTTGTCTTTATTACAGGTGAAATAGCCACTGCCAGCTGTTTCTGTGGTAAGTTCCTCAGCTAGAGAAAAGCTGGCATTGTGCCCAGATGTAGCCAGGGAGCCCCACTGCTTCAAAGTGGTTTTTCTCTCCTCCAGCGAGTGCTTCCCCCTGTCATTACATGGTTTCCCTGTGCTCTCATCATTACAACAATAGAATCCATAAAACCAAACACAGAAACAAAGGGATAACTTACTGGCAACTAATGAAACACAGAAAGATTGTTCAAGCGGTGTAAACGTGAAAAGGCTTTGAACCCGTTTAAACAATCTGCTTGTATTCCATTGCTCCGCAGTAAACACAGGCGTGCAGGCAAGTATCTCAGCTTCGTAAAAATGACAAAATCTTTGCCTTAAAGGTCTGCTCACTTGTTGCTCCACTTCTCAAACTCTTTCTGGAGTGCTGGTTTGCTTTCTGACCACTTGTCCAAATTCTACCCATTTATCAAGGCTGGCTTATCTCCCAGCTTTTCTAAGAAAATTTCCCTGAACAGGCAGACTCTGCTGAGCTTTCTTTTCTTTTCTTCTCTTTTCATTCTTCAGTAATTGAGGTGTGTGCCACTCATTTGGCCAGCAGGTGCCAGGGCAAGTATGGGAAATTTCAAGAATCCACGCTACATCACAAAAGACCAAGGCACTTCCCTCTGATCCCAGATGCACACTCAGAAACTTTCTCAATCAACACTCCACTTAGTCCCATCACTTGCTTAGCATGAGCAAGTGAGATGAAACCTGTTTGCCATGCCTGGTGCTGAGGAAATAGGACAAGCCTTGGCATCAGACGAACCAGGATTCAAACCCTAGATCAAAAGTTTATTAGATGTGCAACCATAGAATAGAAATATCATCTTTTTTCACAGTGTGTGCCATGCCCAGTACCTGACATAGGGTGGCATTAAGCACCTAAAGTGTGAACATTACACATTACACAAAGTCCTCTCCCCCTCCCCATCCCTGCCCGCCAAGGGCACTCATTATCATGCACCACTGATCAGGTCTTCTCTCTCCAAGAAGACTGTAGGTTCCTTGAGGACAGGGCTACAGAGGTTCTCTATGCTAAGACTAAAACTGTATACATAGACTCTAAACTTTTTGGCCTTTCTCCTAAAATAGTTCATATAGACTGGAAGAAATATAGGTATTTAATGAATGAAAATAGGGGATTAATGAGCTAACACTTTCAGGTAGCTGATTTCAGCATTATGATCATTCTCTATAGATTCTATGATATGAAAACATGATGGAATAAAATGAAGTCCTGCCCATTTTGGGCCCAGATACATAACAACCTTAATAATATGCTTGCAGATTCCTGTCTGGGAGTATTCTGATACATTCTTTTAGTGTCTTCACAGGGTCTGCTCAATTTGGGAGAGGAGCATCCTGGTTTGGTCCTGCACAGTGTGACAAATGGCAAGTAAAGAACACATCTACCTCTTAGTTCGATGCATGCAGCCAAACTGTGTTTGCGAACCATTTTGAAAGAGGAGTAGAGGTAACACAGATATCATGCTCTTCTTGAGAGAAGAACTTACCTATCGTGAATTTGAAATTGCACTTTTAACCAGGACTAGCAGGATTTTTTACTGCTTCCATGCCCTACTCCCACAATGCATCACTAAATAGGCAGGTTACTATACAAGGTCCAAAATATATTAGAGACCCATTTCTTTAACTCATACATCTCCATTCCTTCTCTATGTTGAAATACAGTTTGTGATGCAAATAAAAATCAAATTTTCCAAGTTAAAAGTCCCCTTTGTTTCTACATATAGTAAATGCAAAACCTCTAGTCACTGAGAAATAGATTAAGTAATCATAGAATCAGAGAATTTTCAGCGCTGGAAGGGACCTTAGAGATCATCTAGTCCAACCCCCTCATTTTAACAGATGAGGAGACTGATGTCAGTAGAGGATTATAGCCTCGGGGGTAAAACAGAGTTCATTAACTCATCTTAGAAAGGACCTGTTTTTGTTGTTAGAATAAATGATTAAATGATTCCAATTTCATGCCATCTCCTTTATTCAGAAAGTTTATCATTCGCCTTCTCCTTTTGTCCGTGTAACCATGACAATTGCTGGGAATAATATAGCTATCAGTATAAAAATAGCCTCATTAGCATCAACAAGGAGCTCACCAATCAGCTTGGACCTATTAAAGGGCTGATAACCACCTTCCCTGCCTCTCACTTAGCCACACACTCTCCTCCCTTAGAATGGCTCTTTCCTCTTCTGAGACTGTCTGTCACAGTTTGACAGCTGGGATTTACAAGTGGAATCCTACCTGAGAAAGCCCTGTTCTCAAGCAGGCTCGGTTGGATCTTGTCCTGGGATTTCTGGCCTGCCTCTGCTTTCAACAATGTCTAAAGCAAAAGTGAACATTTTCCTTCTGTGATATGGCAGAGGATGGAGAAATATTAGCTATAATTTAGGAATGGACACGTTCATTAGCAGGAATCCTTTAGAAAGGGTTTGTGTTTATTTTAGGTTCTTCCTTTGATTCTTCCACTGCCATTCCCCACCCCACCATGAGCAAATTGATGATTTGTGCCAATTTCGATAGGTTTGTATGCAACAGAAAAGTCTGTCAAGGTATTTTCATCACACACACACCGCACCCACCCTACCCAAAAAAAGCACAAACCAAATAAAAATTAAAAATAGGAAACAAAACTATCAAAGGGTAGAGAGAGGCCTAAGATCCATTTTAAATCACTAGCTAAATTCACCTTGGCTAAATTTCACTGAAAGAGAATATTAAACTGAATTGTCTACTTGAGCTACAGGGAAGGAGGAGGAGACTGATGGAATGGTGCTCAGCAAACTGCTTTGAGAATTAAAAGGTTACAAAATATAACACAGCCTTAAAAATATCAATAGATGAACAGTCCAGAAATAGATGCATGCATATATATGATCAATTGATTTTTGAAAAAGGTGCAAAGGCAATCTGGTGCAGAAAGAATAGTGTTCTCAACAAAAGTACTGAGACAACTGAATATTCATATCCAAAAAGATGAGTATTGATCCAGATCTTTCACCATATAAATATTTTACTCAAAATGGATCATGGACCTAAATGTAAAACCTAAACCCAAAAATCTTCTAGAAGGAAGCATAGGAAAAATTCTGTAGCCTTGACTTGGCAAAAATCCGTGAACCACGAACGATAAAACTGATAAATTGGACTTCATCAAAATTAAGACCATCCCTTCAAGACATCACCAAGAGAATAAAAAAGCAGCCACAGCAGGGAGAAAATATTTACAAATCACATTTCTGTTACAGGATTTGTATCCAAAGTATGTGTGTGTGTGTGTGTGTGTGTGTGTGTGTGTGTGTGTGTGTGTGTGTGTATAAAATTCTCAAAATTCAATAATAAGAAAACAATCCAATATAAGAGGGGAGCAAAATATCTGCATAGTCACTTCACCAAAGAGGATATAAGGATGTCAAAGAAGCACATGACAGTCATTAGGTAAATTAAAATCACAATAAGATGCCACTATATCACTCGTGGCTAAAATTAAAAAGGCCAAGCTTACTCGGTGTTGGTGAAGCTATGGAGCAGCTAGAATTCTCATACGCCAATAGAGAGAATATGAAATGGCACAACCACTTTGGCAAACGGTTCGACAAAAGTGAAATATACACTTATTGTATGATCTAGTCATTCCACTCCTATATATTTCCCCAAGAGAAATGAAAGCTTATGTAGATACAGAGACTTGTATTGATATTTGAATATTCACAGCAAATTTATTTGTAATATCTGAAACCTGGAAACAGTCCAAATGTTTATCAACATTTATTACTGAATGGATAAATAAATCGTGAAATATCTATAGAACGAAATACTACTCAGCAAGAAAACGGAATAAATTGTTAATACACACAGTAACATGGATGCTGCTTATATAGAAAAGATGCTTTCACTGAGGTCAAAATATTTACCCTGAAAATAAAATTCGAGATAATTATGCTGAGCGAAAGAAGCCAGAACAAAACGACAGCAAAAAAGAAAGAGTACATACTGTATGAATCCATTTATATAAAATTAGAAAATGCAAACTAATCTATGGTGAAAGAAAGCGTATCAGTGGTTTTCTAGGGATGGGAAGGGGGTTTGCTGCGGGTGAGGATGGGAGGATAAAAGGAGGGACTGCAAAAATGCACAAAGAAACTTTGGGGGGTGTTTATTATGTTTATTACTTTGTGGTGAAGGTTTCATGGGTGTAAATACAGGTCAAAACTTATCCAATTTTACAGTTGTATAAGATTGTAGGAGTAATAAAAATAAATATACCATGGACTAATTTATTGATATGATTCCTTTTGATGATTATAGAATGCTACTTTTGAGGACATGGGTCAAGGAGAAATAAAGTATGAGGTAAGCATGACTAAGGAATACAGTACTTAGCAAAAGAGCCATACAACATTGCCAGCTTAGGTATCTGAGTGCCCTTATTTCAACTTAATGTGGGAATCATTTTCTAGAGTACAGCTTCTGAAAGCAGCAATATTTCCAATTGTTTCTTTTTTTAATTTATCCTCAGCACTTCAAGCACTACCCTCTACTGAGTACTTACTCTGTGCCTAGCATCTTACCAAGCACTTTACATGCATTTCCTCATTTAATTCTCCCAGTAGGTATTATTGTACCCATTTTACAGATGAGAAAAATGGGTCTCCAAGAGTTAAATAACATGCTCAAAGTTATACAACCAGTAAATGTCAGGCAGAACTCAGATTCACAAGCAAATCTGACTGTAAAACCTCATACCCTAAACTACTGCTACTTATTCAGAAGAAAGAAAGAATATGCTGAGTGTGAAAATAACACCGCGTCCTTTTGACTTAATTAATCTATCCCCTTGAAGGGACTTCCCTGCTTAAGGACATGATCTCCTTTCATGCAGTTCAACAAAATGCATCATACTCCATAATCCTGAGTAGATTTTACTCTTCAGGGTATAGGTAGACTAGGGAAAAGCCTGTATCTCTCTGATAATATAATTTAAAGATCTTGAATCATGGATGAAGGTAAGTAAATACAAATATGTAAGATACAGAGATGAGACACAGAGCCACTAAAGGATGTCATATACTTCTGTGCAATCTGTTCACTGTACAAGTGCATGTAACCGGAGCGGCAAGTGAGGCTTTGCACCCAGACTTCATCCACCAAGCCTGGGCTTGTGCCCTCACTCAGGGCTTCACTGACAAAAGAAAGGACACCTTAAAAAAACATTTACTCAAAGCTGTGATGTGAGCTAGCAGTGGCCTTGATGAACAGATTTCCTTTGTTTGTCTTTTGTTCTTTGACTATCTTCCAAACTCATGACATTACATTAACGCTCTTGGATTTTGCATTATTCATGTCAAATAATCTGCTAAATAATATGTCCTAGAAGGCACGACCCGAGCCAAGGTAACTCACATAAAAAAGAAAAAAATAATAGCATAAATGATAAGTGAAATAAAGATTTTTAAAGAAATTTTATGGTATTTAATTAATCTACCAGTTTTACTAAGTTGCTTTCAAGTGAAATGGCTCTTTACCAGTGCCTTTTGAAAAGGTTAAAAGTGAATTCCCTGAGCTACAATCATTAGCATATAGATGTCTCTAAGTGTTAATTTCTGTTTTCACTGAATGAATGTAATTTAAAATGAGGCCCTTTCAAATCAGTTAACTTTGGTCATTTGAGAAAGATAAGAAAAATGGACTCGAGCATGAAGCCCCAGCAGAACCTGCTTCTTCAGGATAAGTACTATATGCCACAGCCATGCACCACTTTGGGAAATTACAGCCCTGTTCAGAAAGAGAAAGAGGGTTTGAGGTGAGCAGGTTAAAAGGACCCCAAACATTTGCTTTCGATTTAGCTAATCATGGAAAGGAAATTGAAAATGAATGAAGAAATCAGTTTTGAAAAATATGGCAGTCATGTCCCTAGAGAAAAACCCAGTCATATTGTTGATGAAATCCAGCAGCACCAACTTTTTCTTCCTGCACAGTGCTTGGCACATAGAGGTTACTCAACACACATCTGCTAAACTGTATTATCATAAATGGACATACATGTCTAATAGTGATTTCAAAGATCAAGTCCTTTATTTTACTCATGCTCCCTTTACAACCTCTTCTTTTTACGGCAATAACCCTTTGAAAATATAAATCAGGTTCTGTCAATCGTGTACTTACACTTCAATAACTTCCCTTTACTCTTGCTAAGACTCAAATTCAAACTCTTATGCACAGCCCATAAGACCCTACGTGATCCATCTTTGTGACCTCCTCTCACTCTCATCCCCACTAGGCTCAACTACACTGGCTTCCCTGTCTTTCACACACACAGCCCTGTCCTACCTCAGGGGTCTTATTTTTGCCCCTCTCTGAATGGAAGGCTCTTCCTCTAAGCTCTCCTATGAGCAGCTCCTGGTCATTCCCCAAGCCTCAGGTCAAATGTCACATGTTTAAGGAGGCCTCTCCTCATCAGCCTACCTAAAGTGACCCACCCCCAGTCCCCACAGTGGTTCTGCATCTCATCACTCTCCTGTCATTATACTTTCCAAATCTGACATTATAGTTCTTATTTAACGTGTGTCTTTCTCGCACAAATGTAAGGGCATTGTGAGAGCAGGGAGCTAGTCTCTCTTATTCACAGCAATATCCCTGGTGCCTAGAGCACTAGGCACAGTGCCTGTTCCTCTGCTGGAGATCAAAGAATATTTTCTGACTTAATAAGGGAATGGCAGACAGATGAATTTACCAGTCCCACTCTCGAGTTTTGTAATTGCATGTAAACCTAAAGATGCATAAAGCCCATTGCATACAGAGAACAGTTTAAATTAAAAAGCCTATAGACTCACTGCCTTCAGAGTGCTATTTTAAAAATCCAAGTATTACCTATATCCCCTCACAGCCCTTAGAACACAGTAGCACAACTGTACTTAACACATGGTGCTGACCTGTCTGCCACACTCACACTAGACTTATCTATTTAGAGGAACACTCCCATACCCTAAATTGTAACATGTGACAGGAAAGAGATCACATCTAGCTCAACTTTGCATCCCGCAGAGTGCCTTGCACATAAATATACATTAGCCATTCAATTAGTCTCCACCTTCACCAGAATTCAGACATACTGCCATTTGGAGTCCTTCTCAAAATTGGCTTCAGGCACTTGCCAGAGCAAGGAGAAAAAGGCGATCGCCTAATAGATCTCTATGAGACTAGACTAGAACTAATCATTCACTCATTCTTCACTCAGCAAATGTTACTGAACACCTACCTACGCACTGTGTTCTATACAGTAAGCTAAGTGTTGGTTATACGGTGATAAACAAGGCAGATTAAGGTCCCTCTGGGAGCTTATAGTCTAACAGAGAAGAAATACCATACACAACTATAGACAAACTAACAAAAACCCATAATTCAAATTATGAAGGGTTTTATAAAGATATGAATTGGGCTAATGATACAGAATAGGCTGTAGTCAGGGTTTAAGGTGGCTGGGGAAGGCTTCTCTGAGATACCATTTAAATGGATACCTTCAAGAGAGGAGGGAACAGCTTGTGTCGCAACCCTGACTAAGAAAAGTCGGGGTGCACTGAGTAACTTAAAGAGGACCCTGGGTCTGGGAGCATACTTAGAAGCGGAGTGAATGACATGGCAAAGGGAAGCATGGTCTGGATCACAGAAGGCCTCGTGGGTCATAGCATGACTTCTAGTGCATTCATAGTGCAAGAAACAATGGAAAGCCATTGAAGAGATTCAAACAGAAGCACGATAGGCTATATACCCATTTTAAAAAGATTATTCTGGGGGATATGTGGAGAATGCAGTAGTCCCCTTTAACCACAGGGGATATATTCCAAGACCCTCAGCGGATGCCTGAAACTGCGGATAATACCGAACCCTATATATACTGGGTTTTTCTCCTGTACATACATACCTATGATAAAGCTTATTGTGTAAATTAGGCACAGTAAGAAATTAACAACAATAACTAATAATAAAATAGAATTACAACAATATACTGTAATAAAAGTTATGTGAATGTGGTCTCTCTCTCAAAATATCTTATTGTACAAATGTAATGCCTTTTTTCATCTTAACAAAGCACTCACACACTGTGGCTGTAACTTTTGCAGTTTAAGGTAAACAGTAAAACTAGCATGAATTTCTTTTTCCTTCTTCATAATTTCACAGACAAAAGATTCGTTCTTACCGTAGGTCTTAGCAACCTCAGCATACAATTTTTTTCTTTCCTTATTAAGCCGAGAACTTGCTCCTTTTCACTTAAAGGAAGCACTTTACGGCTTGTCTTCGGCATATCCGAATTACCAGCGTCACTACTCTTGTGCTTTGGGGCCATGATTAGGTAAAATAAGAGTTACTTGAAGCAAGCACTGTGACATCCCCACGGTCGATATAATAACCAGCTGCCTCACTGAGGGACTGACCTGCCGGATACGCCGGACAAAAGGAAGGCTCACGTCCGGGGCGGGACCTAGCGGGAACATCGCGAGATTTCATCACGCAAGCTCCTCAGAACGCCGCTCGTCCGGGGTAACTGAAAGCGCGGACAGCAAAACCACGGATAATGGGGGACTACTGTAGTTGGGTCATGGAGACTTATAAGTGCCGGACCTCATCTAATACACTCAGAAAACCCCACTGGGGGTTCCTCACTTTTCTGGGTATCTGATCACACCATGGTGTTCATCACAGCTTCAGAGTACACTGGGACACTGATGCTGAGGATACTGGTGAGTACCTTGTGCTTTGACACTGGATCCATAATGTGTTTTCTCATTAACAGCGTCATTCTTTTTAGAGAGGGTCATTCCTTTTTGGCTTGCTTTCTCACGTGTTTGTTTGTTTATATAAGTTACAGTTTTATCACTGAAAGGTCATATTTTTAAAGGCAAAAACTTCAGAACTATGACTCTTACCTCCCACCGCAGTACTAAGCCGGCTCTCCCAAACCTTATTGACAAAGGTGATGCGTGGCCACATCTCAGCACACACAGACACACATACAGTCCCACTAGGGGCGATGGATGAAGGGAAGCAAAAGTTTTGTAGTTTTGTTTTCCTTTTTTCTAGGGCAAAAGTAGAATAATACCTTGAAGGTCATGTAGCAACTCAGTGGCTCAGATCGCCCCTCTACAATAGGTCCTTCCCCCTGCTTCAGTGAGCTATTTAAAGGACTCAGTTCTCTCTAGGTCCAGCCTCCCTTCAGTTCAGAAAACATCAGTGCATTAAAAAAACATATCCATTCCCTGTGACCTAAATAATATCCTAGGTGGCCTGAGTTGATATATCAACTAAAATGACAAGTGCATTACCAGGAGGACCCTAAGCTGAAGAAAGCATAGCTAAGGGAGGGATACTTCTCTGTGTTGAAGGTTAAGCTCCACAGTTCATGAAACAAGGGTGTCACTAGGTAAATTCAGAATATAATCTGGTTCATTTGTGTCCCTTATAGCCCTATTTATGCAATAAATATGCATCTACAATTATGATAAACTTAGAGGCTACAAGTAATAATTTTTATAACAGCTAATATATATTGAGCAACAATGTGCTTAATGCACTTAATCCTTCTAATATAACATTATGATGAATCAACTATTATTATCCCCAATTTATAGATGATAAAAACTGAGCTCCAATAGGTTAAGGAATTTACCAAGGTCACATTTTAAGTGATAAACCTGGGATCAAATCCAGGTCTGTCCAGTGCCAGGTCCAAACTCTTAATACTATAAAATGCTGCTCATTGCCTTCAAGAAGATCACAGAAGGAGAGTCAAAACAAAATCTACTAATATGTACCATGGAAGATGCTATATATAGTGGTCTCTGTGGGAGCTCAGAAAAGAGATTTCCTGGACAGGAGAAGAGTTTAAACAGTAAGTGAAGTATGAGATGAATCTGTGGTGCCAGTGTAACATACAGATTATAATATCCTGCCCTGGAGGTATATTGCCTGAGCTTTAATCTGATAATCTGACTTTGTGTTCTTGTTCAAGTTATTTAAGTTTTCAGTGTCTCAGTTTTCCCATTTGTCAAACAGGGGTGATAATATATGCTTTGTTAGGTCAATATGAGGGTTTAATGAGTAAAGTGATGTCATGTGCTTAGAACTTTGGCATATAGTAAGCATGTCATAAATGTTACTAATTCCAATTTTTTTACACTATTTTTTTTTTTTAATTTGGCTGTGTCAGGTCTTAGTTGTGGCACTCAGGATCTTTCATTGTGGCATGCAGGCTTCTCTAGTTGCAACACGTGGGCTTCTCTCTAGTTGTGGCATGTGGGCTTGCGGCACATGGGCTTAGTTGCCCCACGGCATGTGGGCTCTTAGTTCCCCGACCAGGGATCAAACCCACATCCCCTGCATTGGAAGGTGGATTCTTAACCACTGGACCACCTAATTCCTATTTCTATCAAACTAGAAGTAGGAGGTTATCAGCATGAATTAGGTGGAGGAGGAAAAGGCATTCTAAAGTAAAGGGATATTTGCAAAAGCCTATAAGTGAGAGAGTGCAACAGAGTCATAGCATTTTGAGGTATTCTGTAGTTTGTTGTTTAGGGCCTCCATGTGTCCAGGAAGGAGGTCTCATTCATAACAGGAGAGGGAGTCATGCACCATGACAGTAAAATGATCTTGCCTATAATTTTTGAATTAAAGAATAACTGGTACTTGGTGTTGTTAGTAAATTGGAAGAATTTGACAAAATGGTAATGTAACCCCTTGCAGCTCTAATAATTACCATAGTCTACAATTTTTACAATATCTATTATAGAGTTCTGGTGGAATTTATTTCTTGGGTCTTTTTAATCTAGCTAGCCACCTGGCATTCTTGTTACAGAATCCTTAATTAGCTGATGTAAATTCTTGACTTACGCTTAATGTAAATCACATTTAATATGGTCACTATGGTTTAGTAGTGACCATATCCTTGTAAATAGACAATCTTAAAATTTTGGTGACTTTTATATTTTGGTCAAATTTTTGACAGTTAAACTTTTCTCACCCAAATATTGTTAATCTCGTCATGGTATCTTTTTTTAAACCAGTCTATGAAAAAATATAAATATTCTTCAGGTATAATAATAAAGAGAAATGCTAGGGACATAAAATACTGACAATAGTTAACATCACACAGTAATGTTTATCTAACAAATATGTGCAGTGTGCTTGACATTTCCCCTGGTATCAATTTATTTTATTTAGTTATTTTTTTTCACTAATGTTAGCACAAGTGCATTTAAGTAGTAAATTTGCTCTGTGCCTAAAATGTTCACATTCATAAAAACATATACATCTTGTTTTAATACCTTGTCAACACATTTATTAAAGATGGATCCAGAGCCCAGTATCCATTCAAAGGCCTGCTATTAGGGAAATCATTTGTTTCCAGCCAGTCCAATTGCTGCAAAAATAGGCATTGCCATTGTGCTGTAGATCACAGCATTGTTATTTATAAAGTGCTGCTGTGGAACCGAGCAGTGCTATCCATCAGTATCCAATCAGCAATGAAGCTGGCAGAGGGGAGTGGGGTATACAAGAATGCATTGGCACAGACCATTTAAACTGACAGATTCTAGAGCTTGAACTTGGCAGTGGTTTTGAAACTAATTTATTTGTTATTTGCAGGAAATGGTTACCACTTTGAAACACATTCAAAAAGCTTCCAATTTCAGGACATTGAAGAATCAAACACTGCAACTAGCATTCTTGTGATACTCCCTGCCTATATCCCCTTGGCCCCATCCACATACCTGATAAGATGTCATTTCATTCCCTGCCATGGTTATATTTTTTTGCTCATTTCCTATTTCTGTTTATAAAATTGAATCGTCTCCAAATTCTTTTCCATTTTTAAAAACCACCTGCTCTTCTTTCTAAAGTACCTCCAACACAGGTTCACATCTCTTGAGAGTTAGATTTGGAAGTGATATATACATGCTATTTGTGTCTTGGCATTAAAGGCTGGAGTATGTACTGACTCTTTATTTGAATATGTTAGTATTATGTAGACAAAATCAAAATTCCATGGGCATTATAAATTCAATGCAATTTCAATTAAAAGCATAATAGGATTTTTCCTATACCTTGATAACCTGATTCATCCATATAGAGGAAAAAAGCTCTAAAGCTAGCCAAATGTGTTTGGAAAAAAAAAACCCACAGAAAACACAGAGGTCTTGCTCCACCAGAAATAAAGATTTTTATATAAAGCCATGGTAATGAATACAATGTGGCTTTAGAGTAGAAAAAGACAGTTTAATCAGTAGAACTGAATAGGAATCCCAGAACCAGAGGTGTGTATATAGATCAACTTGTTAAATTGTAAAATGGATATTAAAAACACATGATCAAAGAATGAACTATTCCAAAAAGAGCATTTGGACATTAGCTTCACATATTAAACAATAATAATAAAAATATAATCAGACTCGTAGCCAAACAATATACACAGATATAAATTCCAAGGGTATTAAAACTTACATATAAAAAATAAAAGTAGGAAATATTTGTGGCCTTAGGATGGCAAAGAAATAAGAGTTATAAAGGAATAGATGAATTAATTTGTCCAGATCAAAATTTCAATCTCTGTGCACTAAAGATATCACAAACAAAATATAAGGACAAGCCACACACTGGAAGAAGACACTTGAAACACATATCATAAGGAAACTGAAGCAAGAAAAATTTAAAAACTCTTATATGTGATAAAAACACAACAATATAGTAAAATATGGTAAGGATTTGAACAAATACCAGAAAAGGAAACTTGAATTGTCAATTAACACAATCCTGTGGAAAGCTATTCACATACATTAATATTTTCAAAATACTATTTCACACCAATCAGACTGGCAAAAAAAATTGTAACACTAAGTGTTGATGAGGATTAGGTAGCTTTGGTTCATTGCTGGTAGGGGTATAAATCATTAGGGCCAATTATGAAAGCATTTTCGAAGTACCTTGTAATATAGAAAATGTACAAAATCTTCAATCCAGCAATTCAATCCCTAGGTATATACTCTAACAAGAACATAAACAACACAAACAAAACTCTCATAAAAAGACATAACTTAGAATGTTTTTGCAGCATTATTTGTAATGATGAAAACCTTGAAACAATCCCCCCAAAATAGCATGTACAGAAATGGATAAATTTTGGTATAATCTTAAAAAGCAGCAAAAATGAAATACACACACACAACTAGATAGAATGATAGAACAATAAGTACATCAATATGAATAGATCTCAAAATATAATGTTTATTTACTTTTTAAAAGCAAGTTATGGAACAGTATGTGTAGGATGATAGCATTACATAATTTTTCAAACACATGGGAAGAAAATATATCTTGTTTATGGATAGTTACCTATGTAGTAAAAGTATAAAAAATGCACATAAAATTTGTGAATGTGATTACCTTTGAGGAGAACAAAGGGGAAAACTATAATGTTTTATTTCTTTAAAGAATAGCCTGAAGCAAATATGACAAAATGGTATTTATTAACTCCAGGGGTAGGGGCGTTGTTGTCGGCCATGGAAATTAAAGCTGCAAGGAAAGGGTATGAAATATTTCTGCTTCTTACGCACTCAAGGAGTTAATGTCAGATCTCATTTCTCACAAGCTTTACCTCCCTGAACTTGAGTTATGGTTATTCTTCACATTAATACTTGAATAAATTTTACTTTAAACAACTTAAAATATCTACCATTTCAGAAGCAACTGACTCCTGAGCTTACACAGACATAAAAACTGGTGTGGAAGATTTAGGTATCCAGGAAGCACTAGCATTTTTATTAGAACCCCAGGCAGAAATAAGGAAAAGCCCTCCCTCTGAAGTATCCTCTCCTACTAGTCAGTCTTAGAGCTCTGATGTTCTACCAACAGTTATTTCCTTGGATAACAGTATTGTTACATCTGATCACCCTTGTCTTCTTTCCTACCTGCTGTCACTCACTACCTTCTTTCTTACCATAAGTAGCAATTAATATTTTCACATACATGGAATTTTTTAACCCCTTTCTAATCTAATGAAACAGCCAGCTAAGATGAAGAAACTTTTGATAGGAAGAATAAGAGTAGGAAATAACCTGTGTCAGAGCATTTATCAATTAGGTTGGGCTGGGACTGGCTTAGTAGAGAATAACTCCAAAACAACTCCAAAACTCTAATTGGTTTAACGTAAAAATGTTTCTCTCTTTGTCATGTTATATGTGCAAAGCAGATTGATGGAGAGCTCTTTTTCACCAAGGAACTCAGGTGATAGAGGCTTTACCATCTCATAACTATGGTATCTGGAAGATGTAACCTTCTCAATACCATTTGTGGTTCAAGAGCAAGGGGGAAAGGCACACAAGCTCTTCACCACCACATACTCTTTTGGCCAGAAAAAGTTACAGGGTCCACTCACCCCAGAAATTGGCCTTCCATGTGCCTGAAAGGGAGGAATATGGAATGTTGGTGGCTGCTAGTAACATCTACCAAAGTGCAGGCCTGGGTTGGAGGTGGGTAGCTAGAGAGGACATCAGGAGAGGAGAGTCAGTGAAAGGTTGAAAAGAAGGCTAAGAAGGTACACAAGGAGCAGACCTCCCAACCCCTGCCTAAATATAACCCTCAGATTCAAATATTTGATTGACATACAGAAATTGGGGGAAAATAGTTTTAGTCCACTGCTTTTAGCATAGAACTTCAATGTAATGGTTACAAGATCTTCTGAATCAGAAACACAGGACAGGCATTTCCAATAATTTTTTTTCAGACAGTTCAAGCCAGATCTCTTTTATTTTGCTGAGCACTACAATTGGAAAATAGGTGCTACGTCTTCCAGAATTTAATGAGTTTATGGGAAAACACAAAAATCAAAGAAACGTCATTCATTCTCATTCTTTCACTTCTGTTTATGAGATCCAGTACAAGAAAATGAAAATTTGTCAAAGTCCCAGAAACACTTTGTGCAGATTGTTTAAAAAATCTTTTAAGGGGATTATACATCTTCAGTGATGTTAAGGTTTGTGCAATTATGCCTAAAATTAATCTCATTTGGATGAGTCACTTTACCAGATTCGTTTATTATACGATAGCTTCTGCAATATATTTGATTCCCTTCCGGCTGTAGCTAAATTGTAATCATCTGTGCTGGCAAGTCTCTAGGTGAAGTTGCATACTAGGTATTTTTATATCCAAGGCAATTTAATGCCAAAATGTATCCGTGTTCTGTAACAAGAGATTCTAAACAAATCTAACAGAGTTTGTATGCTTCCTTTATCTTTTGTAAAAACTATTGGTAGTTGCAAAAATAACATAATCTGTTCTCAAGCATAGTATTTAATTATTGGCTCATAATTTTATTAGGTTCAGTGCAGCAACTGTAATGAGTTTGTGTTCAATTCTGCATTCAGAATCAAGATCTAGGGATTAAGTAATCTTCTTATATTCCTATTCATAACTAAACTCCAAAAGCATTATATCAATTTGATAAAATGTAAAACCTCAAGGAAATTGCTGTGGTCAGCTAGATCTGTAGTCTTAATTTTGATAGCAGAGATAATATAACTTCCTCAGGAATTTATTTTCTTACAGTTCTTTTAAACCTACTGCATTTCCTTGCAGGTGTGTCTCTGACAGCAAACCGAGAAGATTTTTTCCCCTTCATTTTTCTCTTTTTGACAAAGAAAGAAAACAAAGTCAGGGAGTAATCCTTTTCCTAGAATAAGAGCAGCAGAGCCTTTTAAAGGACCTTCATTATTTTATGTGGTAAATGTTCACAGCTCTCACATTTATTGGCATAGCTGTCAACATGTATATTCAGTTTGATAATAATGTTCCAACTTAACGAGGCCTCTTGGAATTATTTATTATTAAATTTCATTACTTTCTGCAAATGTTCATGCTGATTAAGCCCACCCTTTCAGACTCTACCACACTTAGACCAGTCATAGTGTGACGGACAAGATGGTGAAATTTAAGCTAACTTGCTTTCCACAGGAACTGTCTTGTCAAACCTTTAAATATAATTTAATGAAATGTCTGTTGACGTAACTATGGAAAGTGAAAAAACTCATTTATAAAATCAGCCAACCATACCTGAAGAACATTTGCACTTTCTGACATGACAAGAATTACTTAAACATTTTGGACTGCCTTTGTGTGGGAAGAATTGCCACATGTGGCATTTGCCAAATATTCTGCCCATTATACTCTGCTATAAATATGGCACATCTTTCCTGACGAGCATTACTCCCAAGGCTCAGACCTCCATAAAAATGCCTTGAGGGCCTCCCTGGTGGCGCAGTGGTTGAGAGTCCGCCTGCCGATGCAGGGGACATGGGTTCGTGCCCCGATCCCGGAGGATCCCACATGCCGCGGAGCGGCTGGGCCCGCGAGCCATGGCCGCGGGGCCTGTGTGTCCGGAGCCTGTGCTCCGCAACGGGAGAGGCCACAGCAGTGAGAGGCCCGCGTACAGCAAAAAAAAAAAAAAAAAAAAAAATGCCTTGAAAAGTATCAAGTGATAAAGAAATATAACATGCTATTATCTTTACAGATGTTGACAGTCAGGATAGATCTTGTCTAAATTCTTGATAATTCTGTAATGTAATAAAATAGGAATATATTATATATTAACACTATTGTCATAAGAGGAAATCTAGAGAGTAATTTCATGCATAGCATGGAGAAGTCCTGTGAATGGGATAGATAGATAAATAGATTATAGACAGATAGATAATTTCCAACATGGAATATGAAAGTATTAAGGTTTTATGGAGTCAATTCAATAGGAAAAAGCACTGTGGTAATAAGAGAAAGGGTATGGGCCTACTTAATCAAAATCGTCATGGGCAAGCTGTGGGATAAGAATATCCCAAGAATATGCCAAAAGAATGGCAGCCAAAATCAGCTTAAACTTGTCCATTTGGGGTTCTCACATTATACTTCAGAGTTCTAGCACTGCACCAACCATATTTTTATACTGGGTTTGTCCTCATTTTTCATGAGTTCTTTGAGGCCAGGGACCTTGTTTTATTGTTTGTTTTGTTTTCTTTTATGTTTCATTTCTTTAGCACCTAGAACAGTATCTAAGACATAGGAGGTGATCAATAAATGTTAAATAGATTAATTGGAAGTAGAGAAAATAATCATAACCAAAAAAAACTTGGAAAATTTCCTTACATGCAAATGGGCTTAAAATTATTTTCATACTCCTCAAAAGGAGAAACAAAAAGAGGTACTGGTGAAGGTGGAGGCAGAAAAAGAAGCCAAACTTTTTTCTAAAATTCTGAGGAAGGACTATTTTATACCCTTTCTTTCTGATATGGTCTGGTTGGAAATGTATCTGTTATTCAAATCACTAAATATTTGGGTGCCTCCCTTTGAATGCCTAGGCAGCGTTGAGAAGATAGACTAATATATGCAGTGCATTCCCTACTCTTGAGGACCATGTAGTCAGTTTCAAACACATGCTGATTTTACAAAGCCCACTTCAACACGCCCTCAGAAATTTAAAATTTTGAGAGAACTGCATGCTGTGTTAATCTAATATTTTTCTCTTGGAAGATCTCATCAAAAGGTACATGTCAAGTTGTGCTTTGGAGTACAGCAAGATTGTGAATAAGTGAAGGAGGCCTTGAGTGAGAAAAAAAAAAAGCCGACTTTTAGGGAAGTAGATATGAAAAGAGGGCATGAGAACCTACCAAAAACAAAAGGAGTGGTGAGCAAAAGTAGAACCCAGAAAGATTTTGGAGACGACAGGCTCACATCTAAAACAATTTGGAAGGTAGGCATTGAAAGATTATGATAAAGAATGGAAATAATCAGTGGGCTTAAAAGTTATTCATACAGTAGCAGTCATTTATCCTCTTAACCAAAATTTGTTGAATAATTATTATGTTCTCATAGAAAAAGGAGAAAGGAAAGGATTTTTAAGATAGCATTTATTGAGTTATTTTGTGCCAGGCCCGAGGCCTCCTGTTTTACCTACAGTATCTCAATCCTTGTGGTGATTCCTTTTGTAAAAGGAAAGTGAAGTACGGAGAAGTTATTTGTGCCAAAGTCACAGAGCTGTTAAGTGGACTTGAACCCCCGTCTTTCTGTAACAAAAACACATGTTTTGTTTTTTTCCCTGTCCCTTGCCCACCATGTACATACTGCCTCCCGAAGTTGCCTCCAACCAACACATCCAGTGACGGGTCCTCTACACAAAGACCTTTTAAATAACAAAAGAGATATATATAACATCTTACAGAAAAACCCAATACATAGCTAGATAGCTAGATAGTGATAGAGATTTGACCATTAAATAGCAATTGAAAAGCACCACGCAAAAGCAACTGTAAAACAGTTTTATCAAAATTTTGGACAAACAAACGCAGAAGTATGAAGAAATCGAAAACAAATTATACCACCAGCATCCTTAAACATACATACACGCTTCTACAAATCCAGAACCTTAGTTTCTTAATCACTGAACCTATTTTAAATCATTTTACAATTACTATTTTATTCACCCATAATGTTTGCCCACAGATATATTTGTATCATGCTGAGTTTGGGCTAGTGTTAGAGCACGTAGTTCATAATAACCTAGTGAGAACTGGAGTTACAAAAGTAATCTTCAGAAAAATATCTCCATAATCAGCCCTAAACAGGTGCTGTCCAGGGTCCAACGTGAGAAGACCTGGCCAATCCCAGAGTTCAGTCCAGACTCTTGAGACGGCTTTGAGGCTACTGTTTGTATTCACCATGGTTTTTCCATCTAAATTAAGATTGAAAATCTCTTCTTCAGTTTCCTGTCTTTTACAGTAAGGCACCGAACTTAAACAGTAAATTAGTGTTCTACAATGGCTCTGACTACATAGTCTCCAAGGAGTAAGTAACTAGATTCAATCCTATGGAAGGGCACAGACAGAGCCCCCTTCAAAGGACACTGGAAGAGGGTTGGCAGACCTTTCTGTATAGGAGTATTGTACTTTGACATCATTGGCACTCACACTGCCAGCCCCTTAGTCAACCCATGGAACATATTCAGTGGCATGGCTGGGCAATACCGGGGTCTTAGGAAACATAACAACAGCATTATCTACTGAAAAGATCTTTTGAAAAAGATCTTAGGTCTTTGAGTCAGGCACTCATGATTTGAAAACAAACTCTAATACTTTACTTCTCTGTTTTCTCTTCTGTGACATCAGGATAGCACAACTTCCCATCTGGGTTTTTTTCAATGGTTAAAGGAGATAAACCATGTCAAGAGCCTATGATAGTGTCTGAAACTTAGCAGAGCTCCAAAATAATAGTTACTCCTGGTATTGTTTGATTGGCCCTATAACACAGCTAAGAAAACAGAAGTATAAAGAGTTTAAATGTCTTTTCTTCTATCACACAATGGAAAGACCTGGACTGACTCCAAATTTGTGTTCATAGCACAGAAGAATCTGTGATCTGGAGAAAAAAGCATTTTAAAAACATATTTGGAGGTCAGAGTTGCTAGGGCAATTTCATAATTTTATAATTAACTAAAAATAGCTTTATTGTAAGCCAAGGGATCTCAACAGCAGTCCCAGTTTGATCTGGACATCTACACTTCACTGCTTATACTTCACAACAAACCTTCAAATTGGAAAATGCACTGGAATAATTAAGATTTTTCATTGGAAGAAAAAGTATACAATTTGCAAAATGTATTTAATTAGCCCTCAGACCACTCACGGATCCAACACATAATTTCCAAAGCAGTTGTACAATTCAGTATATAGTCTTTGCTAAAAAGGAAACCATATTATTTAAAAAAAAACAGCTAGATCTGACTTAGAGGATAAATGTGTCCAGATCAAATTATATTCTTACTTCTTGGTGTTTGGCCCAATTCCCTTTAATGTCTCACTTCTTTTTTAATGCTTTCAAGCTTGTTTTTTTATTAATTATACAAATCATTAGTATTAAAAGGCAATAAAATTGTTTCAAGAAGTGGCTTCACAGACTATCTGCATATTTAATCAACTGTCTCTAAATTTTTAATCATTTAAGTCCAGGTTCTTGTCTTGAAGCTTAACGTGATAACAAACCTACCAACCGGTAGAACTAATTGGTATGAAATTAGTCAATAATTTATAAGGTAAGAAAAAAAATATTGGCTGTTACGAAGGTATAAGACTACCAGCCATAGTTATTTCTGAGAGGTAGCAGCAAAAACAGTACTTGGTTCTACAAATCTATGGCACACTGCTGACATCCACTGGCAGTTCCTTGGCATTGTTCAGATTCTTTGAATTTTTAGTGTAAGACTTGTAAAAAAAAAAAAATTCAGTGGGTCTTACATATTTATGCCTTTCTTTAATGTTAACATTAGTTGGATTAACCTGTACATCCATTACATTGAGTGAATCATGTGTCCAGTTTTTAAAAGCTTGAAATTCAATAATATATGGGAATCATTCTGTGTATTCTGAGTTAGAGTGATTCCAGTGAAGCTCCTGACCACTGTGAGTTTGAGAGAAGACAAACGGAAACATAGTGAGAAGAGAAAACATCTTCACTTCAGTAGTAAAAATCAATATTGTAGTGTTATACTAATGGGAATTCGGTGAAATGCCTTGCCGCTGTCATTTTGAAAACAGTGAAGCTTTTGGCAAGGACTAGCACTGGGTAGCAATGGTCAAGTGCACTAAGGTAGTGGCTCTCAAAGTTTAGTAAACATTAGAACCATGTGGATTACTTATTACAGTTGCAGATTTGGGGGCTTCATTGCAGAGCTACATCAGAATCTTTGAGAAAATATTCTAATTCATTTGGCTCACAAGCCACACTTTGAGGAATACTGACCTAAGAATAAAATTTCTTATCCTCAGTGCTCCAAACATGGAATTACATGCAGAATGCAGAACATATACTATTTTGGATGCCCTACTGGAGGCAACATGGGGAGAGGTTCAACTTTACCAGTGGAACAACTTATTTAAATGTATTCTTTTGTATTATATCTATCACTTTTGTATTCTATCACTTCCAGTAATTTGATCATCATATCATTCAAAAATTATTTTTAAAAATTTTTCAAATCTTCCAGGCAGTGCATATAAGACAGAAATAATTTATGATTGTTTATAAATAGAAATCAGATCCCCAGAAAGAAAATGAAATTAAATAGGTCAAGAGTAATGAGTGTGAAACACTCAAAGGCAATATGTAATTTATACTCACTATACATATCAATGTGTTAGCAGTATTGTGTTATCTGTGGGTGGTAAAATCATGGGTGTATTTTTTTTTTTGCTACTTTTGTCTGATTTTGTTGCAATGAAGATGTGCTATTTATGTTATTTCTTAAAGTTTAGCTAAACATATCCTACAGGTTCTGGGGAAACCATGGATGCAGGGAGGACTCAATGGTACATTCAGCAGTCTTGATAATACTTAACCAGTCATCCTCATCATTATTATCATCATCATTCCCACATCATTCTAAATCCCACAACTGAGCCTTCAATCAACCAGAAGATTCATGGGTGCCTTTAAGAACTGAATCACTGCACAGAGAGTTTGGGTATTTACTTGGAAACTACAATATAATAACTTTAAATTAATAATTGTGACTTGGAGTGAAGAACAATTTTGAGAAGAACCAACAAGGTAGAGGACATAGGGGGAAGAAAGCACAAAGGCTAAGCTATTTTCTATGATAAACCAAGGAAAAGGTGTTCTAGAGATGGGGTTATAAAATGGTAAAGGCAGGAGGGACAGCTTCTAGAACTTAGTGGGGGAAAAACTATGTTCAATATTTTGGAGGGACTAAAAATTAAGTAGGTAGATTGTAAGTCCAAGTAGGTTATTTCTTTTTACTGTAATAAAATGTCACAGTATTACAAAGTACATTAACAAAAAAGCAATGCCCTTTCAGAGAACATGCTCATGCCACCTCCAGGCTCCCAAGGGCCTGTGTAGGGTTGTGTGTGTCTGGGATAATGTTGCTGGAAGAGGACTGAGGAGTTTGGTGGTGAAGCAACTTTATTTTTTCTAATTTTTTATACAGCAGGTTCTTATTAGTTATCTGTTTTATACATATTAGTGTATATATGTCAATCTCAATCTCCCAATTCATCCCACCACCACCAACCCCCCTGCCACTTTGAAGCCACTTTGTAATCTTTACTAGTCTATCAGGATAAAAGCTGGAAGCTCCCTAGCCTCAGAAAACAAAAACAGGTCTCTTAATGAAAATTCTCTAGTTCCTTTGAGTTACAAAACCACAGCCTGGGGAGAGAGCCTAAATTTAGACTTTTCTTCTTTCCTTAAGGAATTGTCAAGCAGCTGCCAAGATGTCTGTTCATTGTCCATTGAGAATTAATGGGAAATAAGGAATCCACGTGTTTTGGCAGAAGAGTAACATGCTCAGATCGAAACACTAGTTCGGATGGACAAGACACCCAATAATCCACATGCATATTTTACTAGACAAGAATGCCAGTTCACGTTAAGAAATGACAAACATTTGAGACAGGCAAACAGAAAAGTAGAGAGTATAAAATCACTTAAATACTTTTCTCCATTGTTGATTAGTCTTTTTTTTCTCTAAAATGAAAAGAGATTGATTTTTCTGATTATACAAAATATACCCATTCATCAAAAGCAATAAAGAAAAAAATATAAAGCCAAATATAAAGTCAGCCAAGAATACCACTAATTTTATATCATAGGCAGAGCAGGGTCAACTAATTCTACTCTCATTTTTGTAAACATCCTTCTACCATGTGCACACACATACTCACACATACAATTTTTCTCAAAAATTGTGATTTTTTTTCCCATCAATAAATTTACATATATGAGCATCCATTATGATGATTATGACCAATCCCCTAGGTATTTTCTGTTTTTTACAATTGTAAATGATGCTGCAGTAAACATCTACTCTTGCCCACTTCCAATTTATTATCCACAAAGTTTCAAGAGTGATCTTGTCCAAATATAAATCCTATTTTATCATTTTTTGTTTGTTTGTTTAAAAGCCATCAATGGCTTTCCATTACCCTTAATGGTACAGGATAGAAATCCCAGAGATAAACCCATGCACATATGGTAACCTAATTTATGACAAAGGAGGCAAGAACATACAATGGAAAAAAAGATAGCCTCTTCAATAAGTGGTACTGAGAAAACTGGACAGCTACATGTAAAAGAATGAAATTAGAACACTACCTAACACCATATACAGAAATAAACTACAAACGGATTAAAGACCTAAATGTAAGACCAGACACTATAAAACTCTTAGAGGAAGACATAGGAGAAACACTCTTTGACATAAACCTCAGCAAGATCTTTTTTGACCCACCTCCTAGAGTAATGAAAATAAAAATAAATAAATAAACAAATGGGACCTAATTAAACTTAAAACTTTTTGCACAGCAAAGGAAACCATAAACAAGATGAAAAGACAACCCTCAGAATGAGAGAAAATATTTGCAAATGAAGCAACGGACAGAGGATTAATCTACAAAATATACAAACAGCACATGGACCTGAGTATCAAAAAAACAAACAACCCAATCAAAAAATGGGCAGAAGACCTAAATAGACATTTCACCAAAGAAAACATAAAGATCACCAAGAGGCACATGAAAAGCTGCTCAACATCACTAGTTATTAGAGAAATGCAAATCAAAACTACAATGAGGTGTCACCTCATACTGGTTAGAATGGCCATTATCCAAAAATCTACAAACAGCAAATGCTGGGGAGGGTGTGGAGAAAAGGGAACCCTTTTGCACTGTTGGTGGGAATGTAACTTGATACAGCCACTATGGAGAACAGTATGGAGGTTCCTTAAAAAACTAAAAATAGGGAGATTGATTCAAGATTGTGAACTAAAAGGACGTGCATACACTCCCTCTTGCGAGAGCACCAGAATCAGAACTAACTGCTGAACAATTATGGACAGGAATATGCTGGAATTCATCAAATAAGATAGCCCACATCCAAAGACAAAGGAGAAGCCTCAGTGAGTAGGAAGGGCACAATCACAGTAAAATCAAATCCCATAACTGCTAGGTAGGTGACTCACAAACTGGAGAACACTTATACCACAGAAGTCCACCCACTGGAGTGAAGGTTCTGAGCCCCACTTCAGGCTTCCCAACCTGGAGGTCCGGCAATGGGAGGAGGAATTCCCAGACAATCAGACTTTGAAGGCTAGAGGGATTTGATCACAGGACTTCAACAGGACTGGAGAAACAGAGACTCCACTCTTGGCACACACAAATGGTGTGTGCATCAGGACCCAGGGGAAGGGCAGTCACCCCATAGGAGACTGAACCAGACCTACCTGCTAGTGTTGGAGGGTCTCCCGCAGAGGCAGAGTGGGGCTGTGGCTCACTGTGAGGAAAAGGACACTGTAGAAGATCTGGGAAGTACTCCTTGGCATGAGTCCTCCCATAGTCCGCCATTAGCCCCACCAAAGAGCTGGTAGGTTCCAGTGCTGGGTCACCTCAGGCCAAACAACCAACAGGGAGGGAACCCAGCCCCACCCATCAGCAGACATGTGGATTAAAGTTTTACTGAGCTCTGCCCACCAGAGCAACACCCAGCTCTACCCACCACCAGTCCCTCCCATCAGGAAGCTTGCACAGGCCTCTTAGATAGCTTCATCTACCAGAGAACAGACAACAGAAGCAAGAAGAACTACAGGCCTACAGCCTGTGGAACACAAAGCACATTCACAGAAAGATAGATAAGATGAAAAGGCAGAGGTCTATGTACCAGATGAAGGAACAAGATAACACCCCAGAAAAACAACTAAATGTAGAGAAACTAGAAAACCTTACAGAAAAAGAATTCAGAAGAATGATAGTGAAGATGATCCAGGACCTCAGAAAAAGAATGGAGGCAAGATTGAGAATATGCAAGAAATGTTTAACAAAGACCTAGAAGAATTAAGAACAAACACCTAGAAGAATTAAAGAACAAACAGAGGTGAACAATGCAACAACTGAATTGAAAAATACACTAGAAGGAATCAGTAGCAGAATAACTGAGGCAGAAGAATGGATAAGTGACCTGGAAGACAGAATGGTAGAAATCACTGCAACAGAACAGAATAAAGAAAAAGTAAGGAAAAGAAATGAGGACAGACTAAGAGACCTCTGGGACAACATTAAACACACCAACATTCACATGACAGGGGTCCCAGAAGGAGAAGAGAGAGGGAGAAAGGACCCGAGAAAATATTTGAAGAGATTGTAGTTGAAAACTTCCTGAACACGGGAAAGGAAATAGCCACCCAAGACCAGGAAGCACAGAGAATCCCATACAAGATAAACCCAAGGAAAAACACGCCGAGACACATAGTAATCAAATTGGCAAAAATTAAAGGCAAAGAAAAATTATTAAAAGCAACAAGGGAAAAACAACAAATAACATACAAGGGAACTCCCATAAGGTTAACAGCCGATATCTCAGCAGAAACTCTACAAGCCAGAAGGGAGTGGCACAATATAGTTAAAGTGATGAAAGGGAAGAACCTACAACCAAGATTACTCTAACCAGCAAGGGTCTCATTCAGATTCGTTGGAGAAATCAGAACCCTTACAACCAAGCAAAAGCTAAGAGAATTCAGCACCACCAAACCAACTCTACAGCAAATGCTAAAGGAACTTCTTTAAGTGGGAAACACAAGAGAAGAAAAGGACCTACAAAAACAAACCCTAAGCAATTAAGAAAATGGTCACAGGAACATATATATCAATAATTACCTTAAACATGAATGGATTAAATGCTCCAACCAAAAGACACAGGCTGGCTGAATGGATACAAAAACAAGACCCATATATATGCTGTCTACAAGAGACCCACTTCAGACCTAGGGACACATACAGACTGAAAGTGGGGGGATGGAAAAAAATATTCCATGAAAATGGAAATCAAATGAAAGCCGGAGTAGCAATACTCAAATCAGATAAAATAGACTTTAAAATAAAGAATGTTACAAGAGACAAGGAAGGACACTACATAATATTCAAGGGATCAATCCAAGAAGAAGATATAACATTTATAAATATATATGCACCCAAAATAGGAGCACCTCAATATATAAGGCAACTGCTAACAGCTATAAAATAGGAAATCGAAAGAAACACAATAATAGTGGGGGACTTTAACACCTCACTTACACCAATAGACAGATCATCCAAACAGAAAATTAATAAGGAAACACAAGCTTTAAATGACACAATAGACCATATAGATTTAATTGACATTTTTAGGACATTCCATCCCCAAACAGCAGGTTACACATTATTCTCCAGGATAGATCACATCTTGGTTCACAAATCAAGCCTCGGTAAATTTAAGAAAACTGAAATCATATCAAGCATCTTTTGCAACCACAATGCTATGAGATTACAAATCAATTACAGGGGAAAAAAAGGTAAAAACCACAAAAACATAGAGGCTAAACAATACGCTACTAAATACCCAAGAGATCACTGAAGAAATCAAAGAGGAAATCAAAAAATACCTAGAGACAAATGACAATGAAAACACGACGATCCAAAAGCTATGGGAGGGCCTCCCTGGTGGCGCAAGTGGTTGAGAGTCCGCCTGCCGATGCAGGGGATACGGGTTCGTGCCCCGGTTTGGGAGGATCCCATATGCCGCAGAGCGGCTGGGCCCGTGAGCCATGGCCGCTGAGCCTGCGCGTCCGGAGCCTGCGCGTCCGGAGCCTGTGCTCCGCAACGGGGGAGGCCACAACAGTGAGAGGCCCGCATACCGCAAAAAAAAAAATAAATAAATAAACAAAAGCTATGGGATGCAGTAAAAGCAGTTCTAAGAAGGAAGTTTATAGCAATAGAATCCTACTTCAAGAAACAAGAAAAATCTCAAATAAACAACCTAACCTTACACCTAAAGGAACTAGAGAAAGATGAACAAACAAAATCCAAAGTTAGTAGAAGGAAAGAAATCATAAAGATCAGAGCAGAAATAAATGAAATAGAAACAAAGAAAACAATAGCAAAGGTCAATGAAACTAAAAGCTGGTTCTTTGAGAAGATTAACAAAACTGATAAACCTTTAGCCTGACTTAGCAAGAAAAAGAGGGAGAGGACTCAAATCAATAAAATTAGAAATGAAAAAGGAGACGTTACAACGGACACCACAGAAGTACAAAGTATCCTAAGAGACTACTACAAGCAACTCTATGCCAATAAAGTGGACAACCTGGAAGAAATGGACAAATTCTTAGAAAGGTATAACCTTCCAAGACTGAACCAGGAAGAAATAGAAAATATGAACAGACCAATCAAAAGTAATGAAATTGAAACTGTGATTAAAAGTCTTCCAACAAACAAAGTCCTGGTCCAGATGGCTTCACAGGTAAATTCTATAAAACATTTAGAGAAAAGCTAACACCCAAACTATTCCAAGAAATTGCAGAGGAAGGAACACTCTCAAACATTCTACAAGGCCACCATTACCCTGATACGAAAACCAGACAGAGATACCTCAAAAAAAGAAAATTACAGACCAATATCAGTGATGAATATAGATGCAAAAATCCTCAACAAAATCCAACAACACATTAAAAGGATCATACACCATGATCAAATGGGATTTATCCCAGGGATTCAAGGATTCTTCAGTATACGCTTATCAATCAGTGTGATACACCACATTAAAAGGTGAAGAATAAAAACCATATGATTATCTCAATAGATGCAGAAAAAGCTTTTGACAAAATTCAACACCCATTTATGATAAAAACTCTCCAGATAGTGGGCATAGAGGGAATCTATCTCAACATAATAAAGGCCGTATGCAAGAAACCCACAGCAAACAGCATTCTCAATGGTGAAAAACTGAAAGCATTTCCTCTAAGATCAGGAACAAGACAAGGTTGCTCACTCTCACCGCTGTTATTCAACATAGTTTTGGAAGTCCTAGCCATGGCAGTCAGAGAAGAAAAAGAAAATGAATACAAATTGGAAAAGAAGTAAAACTGTCACTGTTTGCAGATGACATGATACTATAAGTAGATAATACTAAAGATGCCACCAGACAACTACTAGAGCTAATCAATGAATTTGGTAAAGTTGAAGGATACAAAATCAATGCACAGAAATCTCTGGCATTCCTATACACTAATAACGAAAGATCAGAAAGGGGAATTAAGGAAACAGTCCCATACACTGCTGCAACAAAAAGAATAAAATACCTAGGAATAAACCTACCTAAGGAGGTAAAAGACCAGTACTAGGAAAGTATGAGACACTGATGAAAGAAATCAAAGATGACACAAACAGGTGGAGACATATACCATGTTCTTGTATTGGAAGAATCAATATTGTGAAAATGACTATACTACCCAAAGCAATCTACAGATTCAGTGCAATCCCTATCAAATTACCAATGACATGTTTTACAGAACTAGAACAAAAAGTCTTAAAATTTGTATGGAGACACAAAAGACCCTGAATAGCCAAAGCAATCTTGAGGGAAAAAAATGGAGCTGGAGGAATCAGATTCCCTGACTTCAGACTACACTACAAGGCTACAGTAATCAAGACAATATGGTACTGGCACAAAAACAGAAATATAGATGAATGGAACAGGATAGAAAGCCCAGAGATGAACCCACACACCTATGGTCAACTAATCTATGACAGAGGAGGCAAGAATATACAATGTAGAATAGACAGTCTCTTCAATAAGTGGTGCTGGGAAAACTGGACAGCTACATGTAAAAGAATGAAATTAGAACACTCCCTAACACCATACAAAAAAAAAACCTCAAAATGGATTAAAACCTAAATATAAGACCGGACACTATAAAACTCTTAGAGGAAAACATAGGAAGAACACTCTTTGACATAAATCGCAGAAAGATCTTTTTTGACCCACCTCCTAGAGTAATGGAAATTAAAACAAAAATAAACAAATGGGACCTCATAAAACTTAAAAGCTTTTGCACAGCAAAGGAAACCACAAACAAGACGAAAAGACAACCCTCAAAATGGGAGAAAATATTTGCAAGTGAATCAACTGACAAAGGATTAATCTCCAAAATATTATTAAACAGTTCATGCAGCTCAATATCAAAAAACAAACAACACAATCCAAAAATGGGCAGAAGACCTAAATAGACATCTCTGCAAAGAAGACATACAGATGGCCAAGAGGCACATGAAAAGCTGCTCAACATCACTAGTTATTAGAGAAATGCAAATCAAAACTACAATGAGGTATCACCTCACACTGGTTAGAAGGGCCATCATCCAAAAATCTACAAACAACAAATGCTGGAGAGGGTGTGGAGAAAAGGGAACCCTCTTGCACTGTTGGTGGGAATGTCAATTGATACAGTCACTATGGAGAATAGTATGGAGTTTCCTTAAAAAACTAAAAATAGGGCTTCCCTGGTGGCACAGTGGTTGAGAGTCCGCCTGCCAATGCAGGGGACACAGGTTCGTGCCCCGGTCCGGGCAGATCCCACATGCCGCGGAGCGACTGGGCCCGTGCGCCATGGCCGCTGAGCCTGCGCATCCAGAGCCTGTGCTCCGCAATGAGAGGGGCCACAACAGTGAGAGGCCCGCGTACCGCAAAAAAAAAACCTAAAAATAAATTACCATATGACCCAGCAATCCCACTACTGGGCATATACCCAGCGAAAACCATAATTCAAAAAAACGCACCCCAATGTTCATTGCAACACTGTTTACAGTAGCCAGGTCATGGAAGCAACCTAAATGCCCATCAACAGATGAATGGATAAAGAAGATGTGGTACATATGTACAGTGGAATATTACTCAGCCATAAAAAGGAGCGAAATTGCGTCATTTGTAGAGACATGGATGGACCTAGAGACTGTCATACAGAGTGAAGTAAGTCAGAAAGAGAAAAACATGTATCGTATATGAACATGTATATTTGGAACCTAGAAAAATGGTACAGATGAACTGGTTTGCAAGGCAGAAATAGAGACACAGATGTAGAGAACAAACGTATGGACATCAAGGGGAGATGTGCCAGGGGGTGGTGGGATGAACTGGGGGACTGGGATTGGTATATATACACTAATATGTATAAAATAGATAACTAGTAAGAACCTGCTGTATAAAAAAATAAAAAAAAAAAAACTAAAAATAGAACTACCATATGACCCAGCAATTCCACTACTGGGCATATACCCTGAGAAAACCATAGATCAAAAGGACACATGTACACCAGTGTTCATTGCAGCACTATTTACAGTAGCCATGACATGGAAACAATGTAAATGTCCAACGATAGATGAATAGATAAAGAAGATGTGGTACATATATACAGTGGAATATTACTCAGCCATAAAAAGGCACGCAGCTGGGTCATTTGTAGAGATATGGATGGACCTAAAGTCTGTCATACAGAGTGAAGTAAGCCAGAAAGATAAAAACAAATATCATATATTAATGCATATATGTGGAATCTAGAAAGATGGTACAGATCAGCCTATTTGTCGGGTGGGAATAGCGACAGACATAGAAAACAATCATGTGGACACTGGTGGAAGGGGAGGGTGGGATGAATTGGGAGATTAGGTTTGACATAAATACACTACCATGTGTAAAATAGATAGTGGGAACCTGCTATATAGTACATGGAGGTCAGCTTGGTCCTCTGTGACAACCTAGATGGGTGGGAGGGAGGTCCAAGAAGGAGCGGATATAGGTATACATATAGCTGATTCACTTCATTGTACAGCAGAAACTAACACAACACTGTAAAGCAATTTCACTCCAATTAAAAGAAAAAGCCATCAAAGTCTTTCCATTCCCCTTAGAATAGAATCCAAATTCCTTTCCATGGCCTAAAAGGGCCTAAAAGGGCCTGTATGACCTGTCTTTACTATCATCTGTGCTACTCACTCCTTCCACACCACGCCCAACCATTCTGTTCCTCAAGTACCTAATGTTTTGTTTTACCTTGGGCTTTTGCATGTGTTCTTTTCACTGCTTGGAAAACTCTTCAACCATAGAACAAAATATATAAACATTGTTTATATATTGTAAATATATTTAATTATTTGTCTCCCCTTAAATGACACTTCCCCAAAGAGGTCTTCTCTGGCCATCTTATCTAATGTACATTACCCATTATTCTCTTATTCTTGTTAGTAGTTCCTTACACGTCATTTTAATCTATTTTTAATTTGTTTTCTCTGTTTTGTCTGTATATTTAACCAGAACATAAGCTCCACAAGATCAGTGATTGTGTCTTTTATATACATCAGTTGTTCATAGTCAAGCATACAGTGGGCACCAACAAAATATCTGTTGCGGGAATGGATAAGTGAACAAACGAATTGATGAGTACATTTAGATGCACTATTTGACCAATTTTCTCCTTAGAATAAATTTCTAGAAATAGTGTTTCTCGATAAAGTGGAATTCACATTTTCTATTTTATGTATATATTGCCAAATATTATTCAGCCACAGAATAAGGAAATCCTGCCATTTTCAACAATATGGATGGTCCTTGAGGACATTATACTAAGCAAAATAAGTCAGACAGAAAAAGACAAATACTGAATGATGGAATCTAAAAAACACTGAATTCATAGATACAGAGAACAGATTAGTGGTTGCCAGAGGTGTGGGGTGGTTGGGTGAAAGAGGTGAAGGTGTTCAAAAGGCATAAACTATCAGTTACGAGATAAATAAGTCCTGGGGATGTAATTCATAGTATGGTGACTATAGTTAACAATACTGTATTATATATTTAAAAGTTGATAAGAGAGTAGATCTTAAAAGTTCTCTTCACAAGAAAAAAATTGTACCTCTGGGTAGTGATGGATGAGTTTATTTTGGTAATCATTTCACAATATATACATATAACAAATTGTGTACTTGAGTATACCTAAAACTAATAAAATGTTACATGTCAGTTATATCTCAGTTTTTTAAATCGCAAACAAAATATTGCCTAACTATTCTACCAAAAGTATGGAGCACTTGAAATTCCCACCAATAACATGGTGGGGATGTTTAATTTTTCCTCCACATCCTTGACAATACTTGATGCCAGTCTATTTGGAAAAGAAATAACTGATCAAAATTTAAATTTTAGTTCCTGAATGCTAATAAGGCTGAACTTCTTTTTATATGTAAATTGGCGATCTATTTTTTTAAATTGGCTGTTAGTTATTTCTTTGCCTTTTTTCTCTTAGAATTCATGTCTTGTTTATTGATACGTAAAGGCATTTTGCACAACAGCAATGTTAATCTTATTTTTTGTTAATAATGTTATGAATATTTTATCAAATTTTTATTTTGTTATTAAGCCTTATTTATGGTGGTGGTATTCCTTTTTTGTATAGATTTTAACTTTGTATGTTTCAGTGCTTCTTTTATTTCTGGCTTTAATGATCAAATACAACCACAGTTCTACAGAAATATTCCTCTATAATTTTTCCAGTTCTTTATGACTTCATATTTTATGTTTAGGTTTTTGAACTATCTGAAATTTATTATGGCATAAAGAGTAAAGTAGGGAGTTTTGAAATACTAGTTGTCCCATCAAACCTAAAAAACTCAACTGTTTCCTCATTGATTCTAATTCCATGCATATTCTTTATTCTTTCTTTGCCTTCTTTTTTCCATTTTAAAGAAATGTGAATTTGCTCAATGACACTTGAGTGAAGCAAACTTTACCTTTATAGAAATCCAAGGCACGGTCTCAGGCACCAAAGGCTGTGGCTTGATCTTCCTCTTTGGCAGTTAGCACCATTTGATCCTTTTGCTAAAATATGTTGCTGTCACATGGATCTTCTGCCATCAGGTTACCCTTGGCGCTCTGAGCAGTCTCCTGTCTCCAGGTTCTGCCACAGAAGCCCTTGTCTCTGCTCTCTGAGATAAAATACTTAGAGTCTCATCTCCCAGGCATTCTCCAATCATCTGCCCATCCACAGAGCTGTGGATAAGAGGGACACAGCTTTCTGCTCCTCAAAAGTAAAACCCAAACCACCATCTGCTTCTCAATTTCAGTTAAACTGTATTTATCTCCCCTTTGGTTAGGCCGTTTCCACTTCTCGCAACATACAAAGAAATCCCTTTTCTCCTCTTTGGATAATCTAGGTTTTACTACTCTTCAGTACTTCTAAAGGACAAGGTTTTATCACCCCCTTTCAAGTGTGAGGGTAGCTCAGATGTTTACAATCACAATGTTAGTCTCTGCTTTCTGAAGTAAGGATAGGAAAAAGAGTAGCTTTCTTCTCTTGTGAGTCCTCAGCAACAACAATCAAAAACAGGTTGCTCAGTTTCAATTACACAATAATCACATTAGTTGATTTATAAATTATTTTAATCACTCTTACTTTATGTATGTTTTAATATGTTATAGCAACACCCCACCGTTTTCTGAGTACTATTGGCTATTCTTATATGTCTATTTTTCTGGACAAAGTTGGAATCATTACTACACCATGGGAAAAAATCCAGTAGGATCTTGATGAGGGTTGTATTGAATTTATAGGTTTGCTGAGTACTGAGACTCCAGCAGTTTTTTTTTTTGTTTGTTCATTTTTTTGCGGTACGCGGGCCTCTCACTGTTGTGGCCCCTCCCGTTGCGGAGCACAGGCTCCGGACGCGCAGGCTCAGTGGCCATGGCTCACGGGCCCAGCCGCTCCGCGGCATGTGGGATCTTCCCAGACCGGGGCACGAACCCGTGTCCCCTGCATCGGCAGGCGGACTCTCAACCACTGCGCCACCAGGGAAGCCCTCCAGCAGTTTTTAAAAGCAGAATAGGAGAGGTACCATGCCACCAGCCCAGAAAAACATGATGGGAATTCTGGATGTTTTCAACTGAATTCAGTGTGAAAGCAATTTTTAATGAGTATAAATTTTCAATGAAGGAGAATAAAATAAGGATGGAGGGAAACTGAAATATCATCATGATTAGGTAGATGATCACAGGGTATACCTGAATTCTGACTTTTATAATGTCTGAAACCATTTCCTCATGGATGTTCCATAGGAACTCCAGATTTAGGAGTTCACAAACTGATCTTATATTTTGTTCCTCCTCATCATTGTATTGATTCATTCAACAAATCTCTATTGAGCACTTAATGTCTGCCTTAGATACTCTGCTAAATTCTGAAGCTACCACCATGAACAAAGTCCTTTCTTGCCAGGAACTTAGACTTAATAGAGAAAACAAAAATTAATGACTAATTCAATAGAGTGTGACGAGCATTGTAACAGAAAAGTGGGAGGAACATTACTGTTGGGTAACCTAACCTAATCTATAGTCAAGAAAATTTTCCTGAAGAAATAGTATGTTATGTAAGCCCCAAAAGGGGGAAAGGGTTACCTGGGTTGGAGAGAATGGTAAAGAAATGTGTTCAAGATAAAGGGGCCAGTATGTGCAAGGGCCAAAGCCAAAGAAAACATGTCAGAATAGAGTCTATTCCAGGGAATTGGCTAGCTGGAAAATAGAATGCAAGGAAGAGTGGCTAAAGATAATGCTGGAAATACAAAGGCCAAATCATGAAAGCCTCATAGCCCTTTTAAAAAGGCTTTATGCAAAGGCAATAGGAAGCCATTGAAGTTTTTAAGTAGGGGAGTGAGTAGTATGATCAAGTATTTTTGAGAGATCACTCTGTAGAGTATAGAATGAACTTGAGGAGGGAGGGTGGGTATAGAGAAAGATCAGAAAAAGAAAGACCATCCAAGAATCTGCTATAGTAGTCTAGGAAAGAAAGTGGCCCAGATTTGTGCAATGACAATGGAAGGGGAGAGAAATACACAGATATAATTGACATTTTACAGCACTTGATACTTTCTAGGTTGCTGTTTGGAAAGCTGGTGGTAGCACGGTTACTGAGCTATGAAGCTCTGGAGGAGATCAGGTCTTGAGGGAAGATAAAGAGATCCATAGAAATGTAGAGTTTGATGTAACTATAAGATATACAAATGGAGAGGTTGAACAAGTAGCCAAATAAATGGATCTAAAGTTCAGAAAGGAGGCACAAGTTTTAAAGCCACTTAAGACGGTGTGTGAAGCCATGAGAATAAAGGAAAGAGTCTACAGGGTTGGAGTAAAATAAGGAGGGAGGGAAATTAATCCTAGGACGTAGCTGAGCATAGCAAGATGTAAGGGATGAGCAAAAAGGGCAACAAGTTTGTAAAGAAGACCAAGAAGAGGCATCCTGCAGGATAGGAAGAATGTAAGGGTTTTGTTGACATGGAAAACAAAAGAAGGGAATGGTTCAAGAAGGAGAGAGTGGCTAGCAGCACCAAAGTTGCTGAAAGAGCATGTAAGGAACGTCTGCATTTTTTCCTTTTATGTGGCCACACAGTTTCAGGGAGGTGGGGGGAATGTCAGTGATTGAGTCACAGCAAGTGAAGAAACGGTGATGCGCAAGAAGGTACATTATAAAGGGGGAGGGCAGGGAATGAGTTAGTAACGGTTGCTGTTAAGGCAAACAAAGGGTGATTTTTTTTTAACGATTACAGAAAGTGAAAATTATAGCTGAGGGCAGACTGCTTTTTGGTTTTTGTAAAACAAACTACATCTACTTGGAAGGCCAAAGTGCAACTCAAAATTTCTGACATTTGTTCCTGTTGTTTGAATTTCCTATTTCTGCTGAAATTTTATTTGCTTGCGTTCCACCTAAACCTTGATGTGGAGCATGGTCCTTTCTCTGGACTTTCTACCACAACTCTCTTCCAAGTCATTTGTATGTGTGGAGACTTCATATCAGGTTTGGGAAAATGAAAGGTTGTTAAATTGTAGAACCACACAGCAAACATCCCAAGAAATATGTCCTCAATATCCATGTTCTTAAGAGTCTTTTTTACCACCTGGTCTCAGGACTTCTCCAACAGCCATCTTTCTCCTCAGCTTCCAGCCTCCCACCATCTCATTAGGCCCCTTGATTCACTCTGTTGCTGCCTCCCCAGTCCACTTCCATGCCCAAATTATCTTCCAATGCAAAATGAAGTTCTCTGTACTTACCTATTTTTTTCAGCATCAAGCCTTCAGGCTCACCTTCCTATATAAAGAGGTGCTAAATAAAGAGAATTATTTCTCGAAGGATTCCAGTGACATCTGTTAAAATTGGACCTTTGTTACCATCATAATTATCACAATCTTCCTAGTTTCTTTGGCCCTAAACCTACTAATAATTTTCAACTCCTCCCTTTGCTTCTCCAACGTCTGATGATAACACTGATGATTCCCCCCTCCGTAAAATCATTTTTTCATGCCTATGGGTCTAGAGCAGGCTCTCCTGATTATTGCCCAGATTATTGCAATGGTTTCTTGATGAGCTCTTTGGTTTAAAAGAGATAAAAAGACTAATAAAGCCCATTCCTGATTTCAACCAGGTAAAAATGAAATGGGGCGCCTGGCTATGGCTTTCCTTAACTAAAATGTAAACCACTTTGCCAAGCTTGCCTTTCCAGTCCTATTAGCCATGGCCTTCCCCTCTGTCACATGCCCTGTATGCTTCAGTTACAATGAAGCTATCATTTGCTGAAAAACTCTTAAATTCAATCTGTGCACTTTCCATGCTGCCTGGCATCGCCACTCCCCCTTTGACGACACTGTCGGCTCTTTCTCCGAGGTTTTGTAAATGTAAATCCTACAGGCCTTCCAGGACCCATCTCATTCTTCCCATCATTCAGCAAGTGTAACCAATGTCTCTCTCCCATTGTATTTATAACACTTATCCAGCTTGGCTTCTAGGATACATATTTGTGTATCCAATACTCTAATATTCAATTCTGCATCTCTAAAAGTGCCTTTCACATAATAGGCACTCAGTACATGCTGAAGTGAACTTAACAAGCACACAAGGTGACAGCATCGTTTTCTGCTCCTAATCAGGTTGCCAACATTACAAGAGCTTCTGAGGGGAGCAGAATCCACTCTAAGTGTACAACCAGGGACACATTCATTCAGTGAAAGTTTACTAATTTCCCAGAGATGCACCATCACCTAGGAGTCCTTTTTTCTTCCTCCACTCAGCCATGTGTTAGCTCAATTCCTGTGTTGTCTAGGTGGGGGTCTCTGGAGCAGGTTTTCAATCTTCTATACTTCCCCATCCTATCAATGTTACTTGGGGGGAGGGAGATGGAAAGTATGAGAATCTCAAATCTCACTTTACATTTATTAATCAGCAAGTGGAAGAAAGCACGGGAGTCTGTAGGATCCGGTGCAGTTAGGGACAGCTGTCCACAGAGTCCCTACAGATGGTCTGGGTACCCCCCACTGTACTATAACCGTGGCTACTTCCACAAAAGCAGTCTTATACAAAGGACTGAAACCAGGGCAGAGGCACGATGTATGACGTATATTGTGTCGTTCTTGGCAGGAAGGGCAAACAAGTGGTGGCATAGCAAAGATACTCAGTGGTGGAATGGGCAATGTCCCAGAGAGGTGGAGTACCTAAATATACAATCACTAATATAATAAAAAAATACATCGATTAAGATTCTAGACCATGTGCTAAGCACTTTACATCAATGATTTCATTTCACACACACACACCCGCCCCCCCACTGAAGAAGTGGTGGTGATGGTGATTGTAATACCCTCTACAGAAAAGAAGAAACTGTGATTTGACCAAGGCTACATAGCTACTATGTAATGGCCTGAAATCCAAATCCGCAAAGTCTAACCTCAGAGCTATAATCTTAATTCTAGCTTCTAATGCCTTGTGTATCACGTGGGGTTGAATTAGGAACTGGTGAATTTTTTATAATTACAAAGCGAACCAGCATGGTAAAGGACTAGTCACCTGATACCCCACTGTAGAAACAAGTGTTTATGCTGGTTAAAAATTCACTCAGATCCCTTTCTCAAATTGGGGGGATCTCTGCAATGACGTTTTGGGTCAGTATAGTTATGTGCTCAGCCCAAAGGCTTGCCTTTCTCTTGTTCACATCTATAATTTGTGGTCTGAGATACATGCAGTTAGAGACATTACAAGCTGTGCCCTGGTTATGAGCATGCCTAAGTGTCACACATGATAAAACTGTAGGAGCCAGCGCTGGTAGGAGGTGATAATCCCACAAGAGGCAGGTATGAAGGTTTGGTTGAGTGTTCAGTAAGTGTTACAAGAACCCTGCATCTCAAGCAAACTACTCTGTGCCCCACTGGTGTGGGTTAACACTGACTGAGAATCGGCTCCTGTATTCCCTCCCTATAGAACGTGAGACAGAAAACTAGAGGCTTTATATGGGCAACAGTCAACACAGCCAGGAGACACAGCAGGCCACGCTACAGCAGCGTTTCCACCCGGGGTCCATCTACATATACAATTGTACAGTTATGTTTCTATAATTACTGTGCTTTGAAATTCTATTTATTTTCTGCATTTAAAGACATTCTGTGAAGAGGGTCCATAAATTTCACCAGGCTGCTAGATGGATCCAAGGCACAGAAAAGCTTAAGAATGCCTGGCAATAGAGGGAAGAGCTTTCTAAATATGGAGCCAGCTTGAAACACCAAATTGTAACCATAACCAATGATAATCTTTCCTCTTCAGAGAAATCATAATCCAGGTGATAGTCTGATATCCCTACCGTAACACAACTACCATATGAAGAGTTGGCACTGTTGGTGATCAGAAGCTAGAGACCCCATGGGCCTCTGATTAACTGATGCTGACCACCCTAAAATAGAGCTAAGATAAAAATTTCCAACTAATATACTCAAATCAGTCAGGTCTTTGCACCATTATACATGTGAAACAAGTAATTATTCTGAATTGAAACACTCATAATTTTTATCTTGTTTGACCTAGTTTTCCTGAATGTTTCAAAATAAATAATTCTTCCATTTAAAAGAATGAAAAAGAACAATGTGGACCAGATCTGCTGGGTTTTTTTTTTCCTTCTAGGAGAATAAAGTATACTAACTCCAACATATGAAAAGAATAAAAGAAGAAAACATAGAGCTAACCTGACCTAATCCCACTCTAAAATGGTGCAAGATAGCAAAACTTGGCTAAACCAAAATGAAAAATAATCCAAAGGTAATTCACATTTTTCTTGGAAATCCATTTTAATACTGTACTAACTCTTGATGTGTCTGACACTCTCAGATTTAATTTCATATAAGATTTACATACATACACACGTGTTCAAAACCCTTTATCAGAAGGAATCAGGAAGGATAATGTCAGCCTTTCCTCAATAATTTTTCTTGGCTCATGCTTTAAGACCAAAATGAGCAATTACGTACAAAATCTGGGCTCCACAATAATAAATTTAGATTGTGAATGAAGTTAGAGGCGCAAATAACAAAGACAAGCACAAATTGGTCAATTTATGAGCGTCTAGCATTTAAAATATTACATTTTCTGATATTGTCAATTTGACCCTGGTGCAAAATAAGAAAATGCATATCAGTTCAAAACACAAAATATTTTTATAAATCAGAAATAAGTCAGAAATAATCAGAGATACTCTACAAGGTTGAAAGGGTCAAGTGTGTTTACCTCTTGCTCCTCTATTTAGGGGTCCTATGTGTCATTCAAGCCTTTGTAGACACCAGATCGATATTTTATAGCATCAGATTTATGTTCTAAGTTTCAGTGTTTTAAGAATTAGGTTTGCTTTGACTAAAAGCAAATTGAGTATTTTTAAAATTCTGCCAGTAATTCTTTTTCAGTAATAATTGATTTTATTAGCATGGTATGAATGTTTTCAGATGCTCTATTACCAAAAATGAATAGCTTTTATTTAAAACTACAGTATGCATTTTTGAAATATTGTTCTTAAAAAATCGTCTTAACTTTCCCAAAATGTTGGGAGGATCAGAGGAGATGAACAATATTTTGTATGATTTTAACGTTTATTTAATGTTTTATTTCTCATCTTTTTTTAGAACAATGAATACCCTTCTCACAAAAAGTAGGAAAAATAGAGTTATAAATCCCAACGAAAACTTTCTACGTGGTCTGAGTGAGGTGATAAGGGAGGTGGGTGCCTCACGTTTCCAAAACCTTTTCCATACCGACATTGCCAAGGTAAGATGATGAAAAGGGAGTAGGCAAAGAGAATAGCATGGATTTACCTATTCGGATCTTAATAGATTTTGCATCTTTGATTTTAACATTTAGATCAGGTTAATCATCTAGTTGTATAAGGATCTAAAGAAACTTCTGAAAGTTACAGCATGGGGCAAATGTGAAATATTAATGTGAAAAATGTTACACTGTGACAGATTACATGCCATGAGAAAGCATGTGCAATTATATAAATCCCCTCTATATTTTAATCATTTCCTTAAAAACAAGTAGATAGTTCCAGTCAATCCTTAAGTGAATGAAAAAAATGCAGTGAATAACGTGTCACTAATAGGTACAATATCAGTGTAAATATTATAGTATAATTAATAATTTAATATGTAATAAAAGTCATCCTGAAAAAAAAATCAGTATATCAATACTTCAAAATAATTTTAAGCTGCTATTTCAAAATATGATTTGATTTTAAGGTTATAATAAACTCAGAAAATATACAATTCAAAATAGTTTTTAGTTTTATTAACAGGTTGTGAGTAGCTTCTTTTAATTGTTAACTCAGGTTTTTATCACACGTCTTAAGTTACAAAAACAGTAGTTAATTGAAATTCAGTCCACAAATAATTCATTCTGAGCCCCAACTTTTTTTCATATTTTGTGGTTGAGAATTCTAATGTTGCTATAGTAAATAAGGACAGAAAGATGTTTAAAATGTGCATATTTGAAGAAAACATTATAGTAATGGAAAATCACACAAGAACACACCAGATTATTTTTTTTCGGAGGTTTAATTTTAACTAATTAATATTTAAATGATGAAGGTAATGTCAATCCAAATCTTTACTTATTTGTAATGCACAAACTATTTTTTGTAACTTGTAAGAGAAATAGATTCTTTTCACCATGGCAATGCTTTCACCCTTATTTATGGTCTTTCTTTTTCTTGAGTCCTTTTTCTTCAGCAGTTTAACAAGTCACTTCCTGTTTGGCTAAAGTGCAATCCTAGCACAATAATGTTTCAGCTTGCAAGGAAGAACGCCCTTATTGAGTTGATAGAACTCCACCAGCTGGATTAGATCCGTAAATCTTGTGTGCCCATCATCCAGGGTGTGGAACATCTCACCATCATCTTCCACCTGGAACAGGAAAAACAACAAACTAGTAAGAAGGGCAAAATACCCAGAAAGACAATCATATTCTATTGCATACTGCATCTTTAAATGCCAAAACTGATGTGTTTATAATACTAAAGGACAGTGAAAAGAATGTTATGGCATGTCCACTTCTCCTTTGTAACTTCACTTACATTTAAAAGAAATGCCATCTGATCCTAAGGTAAGCAGTGTGGCTCTACTTTCTCTGTCTCTAAATTCTCTTAACGTTCAGTAGTTAGAATAGTAGGATTATTCTGAATCAATACAGTGCACAGTGAGAAATTGGCACTATTCAGTGTAAAAGTAAACAAAAGATTTTAATACCCCCACCTACAGAAATTAATTTCCATTTCTAGTTGTTGTCTACCTAAAGCCTTACGTAATATATTAAAAATGAATATTCACCATAATTTGTATCAGTAAACTGATTCTGGAGCAATCAAATACTGTGTTAGTGGAATGACAGCGTTTTGGGGTTTTTCTGTTTTTGTTTTCTGCAGTGAGATCTTCAGGCATTAAGCAATTCATACGTGCCAGGGACATCGCTCACATAATCAATGAAGTAGGGAAGATACTTCACATAGACTTTGGATAGTTCCAAAAAGAGGTCATTCAAAAAAAAGAAAACACTAGCAACTTAGCAATCTGATGTAATACTTTCTTGAAAGTAGACTGAATGTCTGTTCCACACTATCTGGTTCCAATACACAGACCACATGCATACATACATGTGCACACATACATACACACACATACACACACAAAAGCAGAAGCAACAAAAAAAATCCCAAAGCAAGTTGTGCCACATGAAAGCAGAATTACAGAAAAATTTTAAATGTGCTCAGAATAGTTTAAATAATGATCTCCAGTTCCACAGCACCTGTGTACCTATCCATAATGATTAAAAACAAAACTACAAAAAACACCAGAAAAACATTTTGGGGGCAAGAGAGGAGAAGGGGCTTGAAAATAACGATTTTTAAAGAACCACTAGAGGAATTCAGGAGAAGGAATTTTCAGTGGCCTTTTAACAATAGGTGGCATGGGGTCTATACAATATTACCGAATCGTATTTCATGGGAAAAGAGAAATTTAATTTTTGCAATTCCTGTATTTCTTATATTAATTCAGGCTCATAAAACCATTTCTGCCAAACTTAACTGTAGTCAAAGCACAAGTTCCCAAATTATATTTAATAAAAGAACCAAAAAAACCCTAAAGTTTCCAAAAGCTTATGCATTAAGATCATCTCTAATATATGAATATGAAATCATAAATTACTTACTGGTATAATTTGAAAGTGCTTTATTTTTTGTCCATGACTCATTGACAGTACGAAAGTTTTGGGGTTGCTCTGACTATCCCGTACCAAGAAAACTCTAAAGAGAGAGAAGGATTTCAATATTTTTCTATATTTACTCATGGATTTCATAGAAATATAGCCTGTACCAAATCCAGGAAGTATATTCATAAATGTAGCCAGAATTTTTCTTTACTATGTATTCAATGATGGGATTATCCAATATGGTATAACATAAACCTTATACTATAAAACTATCATCAGAGCTAATTTAATTTTAATAGGATAAATACACAGCCATTTATCAGACTGCTTGCTCACAATAACCAATATAATGCTATGTTGGCATCAATAATTAGTGCTACATCCTTTTTCCACTGGGAAAGCTGGGTATTCACATGTAACTCTTTGGTACAGAGAATAAGGCATTAGCATATTGTTATTTTAACTTCTGGGTCATGTTAGGCCCTAAAAAAAGAAAATTATTTAGAGTGAAATAATTTTTAACCCCCTCTTCTACACTGGATCCTTTCTTTTGATTCTGGTTCCTACTATTACATACACAACAGAAAGTGAGAAATTAATATATTCTAAAAAATCAATCCTGAAATCATTTATTAAATGTTTGAGCAAAATATTTTAAGTAAAAGAAACACCCAAACAACATGTACTTTAACCTTGAAGAATGCAGCAGAAAAGCCTCTATAACAGGCTAGAAAAACAAGACATGGCCTAATGGCCTGAGAAAAATGCTGCCAGGCGTGGATTCTTATTAACTGGCAATTCAGTGCATAACCAGCTTTATATTAATTGTTGGCAAACAGACTGTGCAAACAGTCCCCACTGGTGACTCCAATACTAATCTCACTGTGCCTGGGCGAAGAGACAGCCAAATCTGAGCCATCACAGATGTCTGATGAGATTATCCATTTCATCTGTGCTGTGTGAGATTCCGACATTACATCTCTAGGAGATGGGACAAAAGGGAGTTTCACTGGTCAATCAAGCTTTATTCTCTCCCCATTCCTGAGTAGATCACCACTACCACCTAGTGGATTGCCTGGCATCATCACATCTTTCCAAAAGAATACCCCAAATAACCCATTTTTAAATTAAAAATTAAAAAAAAATAAAGATACTGTCATTCTTTATGCAATTATTTCATTCAATTTACAAAAAATGGGCTCAGAAATAAGGGAAATTATAATCCTCCAAAACATTTTGACAATTCTTTGTGATTTATTTCTTTTCTTGGTTTTAGATGGTAATTCTGCTGATTGCTCAGATTTATATCTGAAAAGACCGTGTTCCATGCAGAGAAGTATATTGAAATCTTTTCTTATTTAGAGTCTACTGAAATGCCGACTTGCTATTAATAATCTTCCATGTGAAGGTGCATTTTTATCCAAATGTCAGTATTAAATCACCTTGAAATTTTGCCATCATCTTAAGCCAACCCATGAAGATATAAGATCCCATTACCACTTGCTTAAATTGATGCTGGTTTTATTTCTCATCCAAACCTCAATACAAGCTCCTTAACTTGTATTGCATTTGGGAAGAGAATTCAGCTAGTATTATAGGAAGTATTGATATCTGAAATACTGAGTAATCTGAGAAAAAGAAAATTCTTTAGATCATAAACCTTGCATAATAAATTTTCTGTTTCTCCTGTCTCTTCTGTGGTATCCCACTAAAAGATAACATGAGAAGAGTCAAAAAGTACTGTTTTCATAGGTTTATATTCCTTTAAACTGTTAAAATTTAGAGAAAAGAAAATAGGGATGTAAACAGAAAGAAAAAAATAAGACAGTCTAAATATATAAGAAACAGCTTTTTACTTTAACACACCCTGCATCAAACCTAAAAAAATGTATAACAGGTAAGATAGTGTCATGACACAAATCATACTTTGCAAACATATTATTTGTTCAAATCAAAATGTTGACACGCCAAAACAAGTTCAGTTTTCCCCCCATCAATATCTGAGATGCACAGAATGGGTAATATTAGTGATCACTGGTTAAGAGCAGAGCATCCTGTTCAGCTATCTTCTCCTTATGCACAAATACTAAGCACACACTATGTAACAGGTACTGTATAGGTATTGCTAGGATTCAATGACAACCATCCTTATAGAATAAAGTCACTTCTGTTTTAATAAGCTGAAGTCAAAACTCTCTGTGCGTGTTGAATAAGTCATTACTGATTATAGGAGAAATCAAAATCAGTGCTACTCAAAATCACACTTACCCATCCACTAGACCTTGCTGAATGATCAATCGCTGAGCTTCCTCTCTAGAAATTTTGTGGTGAAACCATGGTTGGGACCGGTGGATAGCTGAAGAAATAAAGTGGAGGAATACAAAGATTTGTTTGAAATGATCACAATTTAATTATGTGTACTTTCTACCCTAACCCCTCAATGACTACATCTAAATGCACATCTCACCACCCAGTTAGTCACACTGAATATGCAGAGACATACCAATGTTTGTGGCACAGCTCTGTGAAGACGCAGTGGGGCTACCATGAGTGCCCAGGCGTAAACATCCTTTTTTCTGTGCAAGGAAGTGGGAAACAAATTTTAACTTTCGGGGAGAAACAAATTCAAATCATAAATATTTTGAAGAACATGAAGCTAATTTGTACCCTCCAAGCTAGTCCTTCTTCAACTGCAACTGAAAGGGCTTCAGTGGGATTTTCTATAACTCTGCTTTTCTGGCCTGAGAAGTCCATTGCTACCAGGGAATTCTCTGATATACTTCTCTGGGAAAAAAAGCACATTTTTTACCTTGAAAACATCTTTGAAGTTACCTTTCAGTGCTTTGCTGGCAGTACGTTTCCATTTTAGGATGTGGTTCCAAAGGTGGCTAGCAGGAAATTAAAAAGTTAACAATACATATTCAACAGAAAATGGTGCTATAAAATATTTTGGTTAAATAAGTTATACAGTTATTTGTTAAGGTCATTGAATTAAGTGTTGAATAAAGAGATTAAAAGCTTTCAAGGTAAGCATGTCTTTCTTCTAAAGCAACCCTACCTCTTCATATTTAGAAAAGAATAACCTTTCCTGTGGCTAAGAAGATCCATCACTTCCAAACTCACCTCTCTATTATGCTTTGAGATTCATCAATGATCATTGAAATGTCAAATCTATCTACTTATTAAGATTCAAGGTACACTAAAGCTGTAACAGACTGACTTACATCACTTCTTTAGAAACAAATAGTACCATATTTTATAACAAACCAACAATATGTATTTTAAAAGTTTATCACATCAACTTTTCTCTAACTTAGAAAATGAAATTTAGTGAAATAATTCAGATAACCCCATAATATTAAAATTTCTATGATTTAATACGTGAATGTTTTTTCATCTTGTGAGCATGAACATGGCAAAATGAGAGCTGCAAAAATAAGTCTGAATGACAAAAGAAGAACTGATATAAAATGAAGACATCTTTAAACAAACATAATTTTAAACAAGTAATAAAGTCATCTTTTTTGCGAATTACTTTTTGTATTCATAGCCTCTGAAGGTGAAAATAAAACATCCAAAACCTGGACCTTATTTTTATTTTTTTCTTTGTTTAGGGCTCTACTTTGTAACCATCTTTTAAAAAGTGTGCCAACCCAAGTCATGCGTCCTAAAAAAAAAAAAAACAGTTGTCAGAATCTTCAGTTAAGAGTGTCACTCAGCATGGGGAGGGGGAAGGGTAGGCTGGGACGAAGTGACAGAGTGGCATGGATATATATACACTACCAAATGTAAAATAGATAGCTAGTGGGAAGCAGCTGCATAGCACAGGGAGATCAGCTTGGTGCTTTGTGACCACCTAGAGGGGTGGGATAGGGTAGGAGGGAGATGCAAGAGGGAGGGGATATGGGGATACATGTAAATGTATAGCTGATTCACTCTGTTATAAAGCAGAAACTAACACACCATTGTAAAGCAATTATACTCCAATAAAGATGTTTTTTTTTTAAAAAGTGTCACTCAATTTATAAGAATTAAAACTCTTAAAAGACAAAACATCCAAAACCAGCATGAACAATGTTTAATAGTTTTTCCCCACTCATCATTAATAGAAGAGCAACACAAAAACCGGAGTTCTCATTGTAAAGGATCAGCCGACATACACCTGGAGTCTCCTGGCTTAAGACCATTTTCTCTCTCTCCACATGGATTCAGCCGTACCCTGCTTGGTCTAACAGACTCTAGTCAAATGTCTGCTTGAGGGGCTTCCCTGGTGGCGCAGTGGTTGAGAGGCCGCCTGCCGATGCAGGGGACACGGGTTCGTGCCCCGGTCCGGGAAGATCCCACATGCCGCGGAGCGGCTGGGCCCGTGAGCCATGGCCGCTGAGCCTGCGCGTCCGGAGCCTGTGCTCCGCAGCGGGAGAGGCCACAACAGTGAGAGGCCCGCGTACCGAAAAAAAAAAAAAAGTCTGCTTGAAACAAAACCTGGTCCATACAAAAATGGGAGGGGGGATCATTTATCACTGCATCACACATCCCATTTTATTAGCATTTATTATTTCCTCTTGAAACCTTGCTGTAGTGGTCCACAATCTTATTACGGTTCATCTTTATTTCTGGAGATCCGGCGTGCAATCTTTCATTTGTTATAGGAGCCTTCATAACTGACAGCTGCTCTTTCCAAACAGATGCTGTCTCTGTAATCTCTATTTGCTGTCACACCTTACTTTGCCCTTCTCACCCCGTGATCTTCTGTGCTGGGCTGTGGACCAGATGGATATACTTTTGCTTTGCTGACATTAATGAAAAGCTTCCACCTGCCCAAGCCAGAGAGTAACTAATCTCAATCATAATGATAGCTTTATCCTTAATATCTCTGCCTTCACATGCCAAGATGGGCTCTGTAATCACAAGGTTCTGATAATATAAAAATACCGTTAGGAAACAAAAATAAACATAACCAGTTCTTATTCTTTTTTTCATTTTTCTCCTATAATATGACCGGCTGAAATGTAAAATAAGATCCCATGTTACATAATTACTTGACCTAAGTAGGGAGTCTATGATACAAATAAGTATTTTCATTTGCTAAATTAACTACACTAGGGGAAAACACAGGAATATAGAAAATGTTTTCTACTGAATGGCAGGTGGTAGATGAAAAATTAATAGTTTACCTTTGGTGGACAAAGAAATGGAAGTGAAGCAAAATCTGACTTGAACCAAAAGGTCATTTTCAGCTCAATTTCTTTCACATAGAAAAGCAATGTTGATAACATTCAGAATCAGTGTATTTCTCAAATATGTGTCCCTTTTTCTACCTCTTCCTTCTGGTGGGATAAATAGGGCAAGCCCTAAAAAAGGGTCCATGATTTTGATGGCATGCCTCTCTTTTTAAGAAAGAAGAGGCTTGGGTATATCCTGGATTATCCAGACCACACCTCGAGATCAGATCCAAACACTTTTAGTGAGGTTGGAACATGAAATGTTTTTCAGGCAGCTTAGCTAAGCAGCAACTCGTAGTCACTCACTCCCTGTCACCCCATTTGAAAGAGTTACATAAACGTGTAGCACAGGCCTTAGTAAGAAGGCACAGAATCTCCTCAGACATTGTTCTCTCATCAGAGTCATACAGAGCCACAGGACATCAGAGGTGTAATCGATTCTAGAGATCATGCAACTGTCCCCCTTATTTTATACTGTAGGACGGCAGTGACTCAATCAAGGTCACGCTTATGGTAAAGACAGTAACAGGCCCTACCTAAGGTTCTTTTATGTACCACAGAATGGGAGGTACAGGGAAGAAAGTGCAGTTTGGGATGTCTAGCTCAGAGTCAAATGTGAAAAATAATAAGAACTTCCGTTGACTTGTTTTTCCCATCCCCTTGTTCTGGCCAGGACCATATTAACAGATGCTCCTTTAAATGAATCCTTTTTATTATCCTAAAAAGGACCAAATACATTTGGCTTCTTGAAATATCTGCTGATGATTCTCATTTCAAAGGCTGATGGGATGGCTATTATGTGCTATATATAGTTATGATGTTCATTATGGTATGATAATTTTTTTCTCATTTCCCTTCTCAAAATGAATCCCTGGAGAAGAAGACAATATTGTTCCTTTAAAACTATAACTAAAGTATGTGAACTTTTCCCTGTTGTTCCTTGAACATGGGGCCTCAATGAAAACAGCAGAGGCAGGTGAGAGACACTGGCATCCAGGATATAGGTCACTGATTCTTTCATGATAATGTAGAAATTATCCTGGGATTCTGTATAGACACCAATGTAAACACAAATACCTCCCCAACCTTCTTAGTTCCCTTCATGAAAACTGAGAAGAGTAGCGATATAATTCTTGATGCTATTCTCTCTGATCATGTCAACTGTCATACAGGACAGGTCCTTGTCCTCATCACACAGAGACTTAAACCTCTTGTCCTTCTATCCCTATTTACAGCCAATTCATTCAAGGAATGTCTTCTCTTATGCAAGGTGCTGAACAAGTAAAGCTACATTAACCAAAATGCCATAGACGTATTGATCACTTTCAATGGAAAGAAGCAAGAATACCATATCTGTACACTAATGACAGTGATGAGACTAGAAAGTACTTACTTACAACACTTTTTTCTATGATTAAGAGGACACTAAATAATAACTGCCTCCAAATCATGGCTGCTATTAACATGCTCATCCTAATAACTTTAAAAGAAAGTTAGAAGGATTTAGGAAAGGATTAAGATGATAAAATTCATTATTCATATATACATATATGAATTAAAAGATTATGGTAGGCTGACAAATTGTAAAAATTCTCACCTTAAAGCTATTGCTTTTATAAAAATTCATTACATTCCTTAGTTTCTTATTTTAGGGCTAAAAAGTAATATGATACAAAGATGAAAAGTTACTCTTCCATAATGTAAAGCAACCTAACTACAGCATTGGAGTTCTTTTTCCATATTAGTCTATCAGACTTCATAATCAACATTATTTCATGCTTCATTCCTAGAGCTGAGCATTTATATGCTACGTTACATGTGGGGAAATGCAGCTTCTTTGGTCACAGACATGAAACGCATGTTTTAACCTAAGTGGAAATGTAGCACGTTAGCTGATTGTAACATGGGCTCATACTTGTGAATTCCTAATATACTCAATATTAAGGAGCACAAGCAAAAATAGCAGAACATAAACTTGGAGTTCAGAAATAAATTTCTTGTGTTAATGCACAGGAAATTAAAATTAGGTCCCAAAGAAGGGAAAAAATGTATCTGCCTGTAAATAGCCAAGTGGCATTTAGTATAAATCTGTGAAGCGGTGCTAGTCTTAATGCAATGCACGACCTGTATTTTGGCTTGCATCTTTTGGGTTTCCTGGAGAGCAGTATGCTTTTCAAGGACCTGGAACTTCAAAAATTTAATTGTTAGAAAGTCAGAATGCAAAAGAGCTCACAGGCTGTGATAATCCCAGAATTAATATTTAAATAAATAAATAAACCCACAATCAAATCAATAATTAAGAAAGATCTACAATCTCAAGGACAATGTTCTATAAATTATCTTACTAAAATCTAACCCTCAAATGTAATGACAAAGAATCACTCTCATAATTCTTTCAAATATTTAAAGTTTTTCTTTAACATAGAACATTATTTTAATTGAATACTTCATGTGTGCCCGATTATTGTGATTTTATCACATAGGCTGCAATCATATAAAATCCAAAAAAAATAGTTCAATATAACATGATAGTAGGATGGTGCCAAAAAGTTACTTTACTTGACCAAAAGGAAAGTGTGGAAATGTACATTTATAAGGTAATGTGATTGCAAATTAATGTAAATATAAAATAAAATGTAGGTTCAAAAACTTGGTGCTTACCATGGGTGATATACTCTGAGAACTGCAGCCACTTCTACCTTGATATGGATGCATGTAATTCTGGTACAGCTGCATGCCATACTGCAGAATAAATAAATAAAAACACATTCCCACCACTTTTACTACACAGAGTTTTACTACAACTTTTGAAAATCAACACTTTCATTAATTATACACCATTAATATAAAAACTGAAAATTATAAGCTTTCCTTAAAACAAATAAGTAAAGCAGCCATACTTTTGAATGGTAAACTTTTAGTGTCCTAAATAGTACAGTTTAAAAGACAGTGTTTTTTATTTGGACCCACACAAAGTTCTAGCTCACAATATAAAGATCTGGAACTGACACTCCTACTCATTATTCTTAGTGTCAATAGCACCAAAACCATTTGGAGTTTAGCAATAAGAAAGCTCACTTGGGAAGGGTGCCCGACTTTATGGGACAAAGACTCTGAGGATCTGACACACATCCTAAGCAAAACTGGGTAAAATTTACCATAATTCTTCAATGACTGATTGATGAATTACATTGTCTTTTGTAATCCATAAACTTGATCCTATTTTGAAGACTCTTGGCACTGTATCGCCCTCTGGTAACAGTACTCTTAGGGCACTGTTTAATTTTTGGCTTTAAATTCAGGGAAATCAAAATGGTGAGGAATCAGGCTAATTTCAGACAAAGAGTCATGGCATACAGTGTAAAGAGCAGTAGATAAGAACTACAGAGGCTTTACTTTCAAGAGGTAGCATCATAAGAACTGGACTGCTAGGCTACAATTGGAAAGTGGGTCTAGAGTATAATTGGATTGTTAGTTTGAGAAACATTAAGAACGCCAACTGCCATGGCCCTCTATAATTCTCTCCATTTCATGGAGCCATTATGAACTTAAAAGTAGGTCTGATATAGAAGAGATTTAAGAGACACCATGGAAACCAATCTTACCCTTAGGATGAATTCCATTTAAACATTCTAACAGAGCTGTTTCTCTGCTAAAAACTATTTTCTTAAAAGCAATTGCAGCAAAGTGGATATATTTGGTAATTAGGCAGAAAATCAGAGGGAGGTGAGGGGAGTCACTGTTTTCAAGATTTTGCTTTTAACATGAATACAGTCATTTAAAATTCTCTGTGTTGACTTCTTTATCCAATTATTTCCCAACGTATAAAAATTATTTTTTAATTTAAGGTTTGATTGACATTAATAGGACCTAATGAAATTTATTTTAAATCAACTCTAAGCCTACAGTAACTTTAAAAAGAAGACAGAGGAGCTTAATTCCTAGTCAAGTTCATTTGGAGAATATACAATAGCTTGCAACCACACTTTCACAAGGACATGCTGCTTGGACACCTTTTCTTTACCTGCAGTGAAAAGCCTGCTACCTACTAATAAGACTGTTTCCTTCAAAGATGTATTGTCTCTGGCACCTGTGGTGTTAGGAAGTTGCTTCTGTGCTGTTGAAAGTTAACTCTGGCTAAGGGGTAGGGCATGGGTCACCTTAACATTTCCCTGTCCTATGGAGGGGCAGATAAGGGACCAAAATGTGTTAGAGAGAAACTAGCAGAGTTCTAACTGAAGGGAAGGGGAAAAGACAACATGTAACTAGGACACTGTACATGAGCAAATCTCCCCTTTTCTAAGTCTTCTGATTTTTCTGATTCTATATGTAACTGGAATTTCTCCAAAGAGAATAGGAATATCTCTATCTGATGCTACATGAAGAGTTACATGTGTATATGAAAAAGAAAGGAAAATAAAACAAGTGGCCAAATTCTTGGGGGAGGCTATATCTATAAATAACACATAATGAAAAGAAGAAGGACACCTCTGGTCCAGCCAACATAACATAGACTAGTCTTTCCCTGATCCTCGCTACTAGGTACAATGATAAACTCTGGAAATAACACGATAGACAACCAAAGGAGATGAGCAAAAGCTAACTCTAACACCAGGAGAGCCCAGCTGCACCAGCCAGAGGGATCAAACCAGTGCCCCACTGACAACAAGCTGCCAGTCCCCTATTAGAGAGCCTCAAATGTGTCTGTGCTGGCAGGCCCAGGTTTCCTGTAACTCATTATTTTAAAGTGTAAAACAGATCATATCACTTTCCTATTTGAAACTGTGGTGGTTTCTCAATGGCTCCACGATAAAGGACCTCACTGATGCTGGCCTCTATTTCCAGCCTCATCCGGAAACACTTTGCCATAACTGAAATAAACAGGGAACACAGATGTGGTAGCAGAATAATGGCCCCCATATATGTCCACACCCTAATCCCTAGAACCCGTGAATATATTAGGCTACCTGGCAAAGGGGAAATAAGGTTGCAGATACAATTAAGGGTGCTAATCATCTGACTTTTTTTTTTTTACATTTATTTTCATTTATTTATTTTCTGGCCGCGCCGCGTGGCATGAGGGATCTTAGTTCCCCCACCATGGATCAAACCTGTGCCCCCTGCAGTAGAAGTGCATTCTTAACCACCGGACCACCAGGGAAGTCCCTAATCAGCTGACTTTGAAATGATGTGATTATCTTGGATTATCCTGGTAGATCCAATGTAATCACAAGGGTCCTTATCCAGAACCAGAAGAGAGAACCAGAAAAATGGCAGCATGGAAAGGACTCAGCTGGATATTGCTGGCTTTAAGGGTGGAGGAAATTGCCATGAGCAGCCTCTAAAGGCTGGAAAGGGCAAGAAAATGGATTCCCCCCTAGAGACTGCAAAAGAGAACGGAGCCCTGTTGACACCTTGCTTTTAGGCCAATAAGACCCACTTCAGACTTCTGAATGACAGAGGTATAGGATAATAAATTTGTGTTTTAAGCCACTAGGTTGGTGGTAATGTGTTACAGCAGCTATAGAAAACTAATACAACGGAGCATCTTCAAACTGGGCATCTGTGACTTGAAAGAGCCTTTGAGAAGAGTCAAACGAGAGAAAAAAAAGGTAAGGAGACAGCCTTCCAGAAACTGAGCATTCTGGATATAGAAAGAACAAAGAAAGCTTTTAGTACACTTCATCATTTCTTAGACACACATTTGTTTTCAAACTAACAATCTGTATTATAATCTATGGCATCTTCTATTCACTGTGGACGAAGTGACTTGCCATTGCCTGAAACTGATATGGGATTAAGAAGTCATTAGCATGAAAACCTTGCAAAAGGAATGCCCGTGGCTAGAAAGACAACCCCACGGACCATGGCAGAGCACTCATCTGAGAGATGATGCCTCCCCAAAGCTCTTGAACCACAGAGCTGGTTAATCTGTGGAAAATATGAGTATCCATGACTCTGAGATGAAAATGATTCAGAAAAGCCAGATTGTGAATATGAAGAAGTTTTAAGAATACCTCAACTAACTTATTTCATATATATGTATGTGTATATATATATATACACATACATATATATCTGTGTGTATACACAAAATTGATAACATCAACAAAAATGATGAAAATCAGGACTATAGGCTTAAATAAATCTAAATATTCAAATGAAAATAAAAATTATAAGTGATATGAAACATCATATCACAATTTTATTGGCATAATTCTCATCTTTCTAATTACACAAAAAATAATGGAGCATCCTAGTAAAATCAGTGGCATGTTAGAGTCACTGAAAGACTGATTAAAGGAAGTGGGTTTACCACCTGCTTCTGTGTTGGGTGTTTGAATTTGAGCCCCTTAGAATGGAGAAAGACTTGGCTAACAAGGTTGGAAAGTATCTCTTCCACCAGCCTAGCTGGACTTACAGGGTTCTGATGGAAGGGGAGAGAAAACCTGAGACCTCAAGATATTTTCTCTACCATAACTGTGATGGAGTAAAGTCTACCGAAGAGTGCCAGCTCTTTTATCTATAAAAGGACAGCGCTGGATGAACTCAGTGTTTCTTAATCAGGCAGACACCTGGAACTCAACTCACTAACTCGGGATCCCCCAGGATGGGGCTGGGCACATGGAGCTTCAGAAAGCACCTCAGATGATTCCAATGCATATCCCTAGTTACCTAGTTACTACTGCTTTGACTGGTTGGTTTCCAAGACCCTCTAAAGTACTCTTGTCTTCTTCATTTTGTTTGTTTGTTTTACATTTTATGACAATGAGAGCAAACAGAAGTGAGTACTTAACATGAGGGTTTCAAAGAATCAAGATTTCTAAGATTTGTTGAAACCAAAATCATGACAGCCATTTTGACAGTAGACTATTTGAGAAACAAACAAATGTCTAATAAAAAGGTAACCATAGTGACTTTCTGCCATTAACAGCAAAAAGAAGAAAATTTCACAGTTAATCCAAAAGCTTCCTTTAAATTACTTTAAAAAACTTTCTTCCTACCACTTCACACCCACTAGCATGAGTATTTTTTTTAAAAAGTGGAAAATAACAAGTGTTGGTGAGGATATGGAGAAACTGGAATTCTTATACATTTCTGGTGGGAATGTAAAATGGTTTAGCCGCTGTGGAAAACATTCTGGCAATTCATCAAAAAGTTAAACATAGAATTACCATAGGACCAGCAATTCCATTTTTAGGTCTATATCAAAAAAAAACTGAAAGCTGTTACTCAGACAAATACGTGTATAGACATATTCATAGCAGCACTATTCACAATAGTAAAAAGGTAGAAACAATCCAAATACCCATCAGTGGATAAACAAAATTGTTTATTTAACATATATATATATGTTAAACAACACACATACAATGGAATATTATTCAGCCATAAAAAGGAATGAAGTACTGATACATGCTGCTACAACATGGATGAACCACAAATCATTATGCTAAGTGAAGAAGCCAGACCCCAAATGTCACATATTGTATGATTCCATTTGTATGAAATATCCAAATTGGTAAATCCATAGAGACAGAACATGGATTAGTGGTTGCCAGGGGCTGGGAGTAACTGCCTAATGGGTATGGGGTCTCCTTTTGAGGTGAAAAAGATGTTTTGGAACTAGACAGAGGTGGAAATTGCACAACATTCTGAATGTACTCAATGCCTCTGAATTGTTCACATTAAAAATAGTTAATCTGGTCAATTTTATGTTGTGTGAATTTCTCCTCAATTTAAAAAAAAAGTAAAAGAATAGAAAATAAAACTTTCTTGCAAACCTGGTATGAAAATGGGTAATTCTGATTCTGATTATTCTGCCCTTCTTAAAAGGAAATGGTCGATAAGTTTTATAATTATAAATTTAAAGTTGTGCTAAATTTGCTAGCATACAAGTTTTGAAAATAAATGTGTTTTCTATACATCCTGGAAGAAATCAGTTCTGTGTCTCTCTCCCCTACCTACTTTCAGAACATTCTTACTCCTTGTCAAGATGCTTACCAATAAATTTTGCTTATGGAAGCGGTAATTTTTACTTAGCACAAAGGTAAATGTTTGAATAATACAGCTATAGTAAAATTTATAAAATAATTTGCATTAAACTAGAAAGCAATTCACACAACACTTAAATAAAACATAAAACAACCGCACTAAACATATCCAGGTGGGCACATTTTAAAATATACTTCACATCGGATTGATGGCAATGTTTTTAAAATGCAGACTAAGTCATGGACAGGAGAAATTTCAATCAGTTATACTTGCTATATATGTAATACTCTTACAAAAAAATCAAAATGAGAACATTTTTTAAAATGGAATACTCCACACACACAAGATAAATATATTAGGTTATTGCACTCTACTCTGGAAATGTTTATCTTTCAGATAAAAAATAAAATACACGCATTTGGTGGTGGTTATTTTTCTTCTTCCTCACATACCCACATGGATTCATAGTGAGTCTTCTGAGTTTTGAAATACAGGTATTTTCAAACTTTGATGGTACTCCCAATGTTTAATAGAAATTCACACCTGCAGTGAGATTACCTTAAGCAATCTAATCGCGGTCACCCAGCACGTCCTACTCTGCTCTTCTTCTGCACAGAGCATTTTCAGGTCTCGAGGCCCTCCTGCTTTGTTAGGCTAGAAGGCCACAGCACATTGTTTATCGTTAATGCATATCTTGAAGGTAACACCTGTTGAAATAAAAGCCACTAAAATTCTCCTATATATAAGAGAAAGCTGTCTCTTTTTAAAAGAAATTAAAAGAAACTCAAGCTTACCTAAAAGGCTGAGGCTTGCTTTATTCATCTAGCAAAATATTAAGCCTGTACCTTAAAGCAGAATCCATAGTTAGTCGGTGCTCCATGTTTTTTTTTGCCTGCCAGTGACACATAAATATCACTATTGCCAAATTCGCTGAAAAACTGCAAATGCCGTGGTTCCTTAAAAAAATACATATGTATGTTGAAATGGATACATACTTTTACACTACCTTTTGTATTTCTATTATGTTACGTAACTTATACCTTGGCAAAACGTATTCCAAATAATGTCACAGAAACAAAAGGAAAGGAAAACTAAGTCACTATATCCTTAAATAACCAGGAGCTGGATATGAGATTATTTAATTTGAGAAGTAGTGATTTGTTTATAATTCCAATATACAAAAAAATATATCTTCCTATTTTAAAATTACTTGCTTTAACCACCACTTCAAGGAATCTGAGGGAGAGAAGAGAGCAAAGCATGGCTTTTGAAAATGTTTTCTTATTTGGGTTTTAAATAATGGTAGTTCCACAAAGGGAAGAAGGTTGGTTTGAGCTTCTATAGCAGCTAAAGAAAAAAAAAAAAAAAAAACAGACGATGATTCCTGCTTCATTGAGAAATGATCGTCCCTCATGTTTGTGTACTGCCTCCCGTACCACAGCAAGCAATGAAACAGGCGGCATGACCACCTTCCTTTACAAAAGGAAGGAAGCCTGTACAGATGAATTCAGGGAAATTACCTGGCAATGGAACATGTCTGATTTTCAAGGCAAAGTGTAATCATGAAGGGCTATTTCTTCTCTGGGAAATCCATAAGATTTAGAGCTGCTCATGGGAAACCACTGGGTCATGTTATTCTGTGATAGGTTAATAACTTGGAGAAATGCTTAATTCGGGGGTTGAATGTGTAATCAAAACTGACCACAACGTACTGGGTCTTTAAAACCTTGCTACTAGTCGTGTGGTCCCAGACCAGCAGTGTCAACATCACCTGGGAGCTTATTAGAAATGCAAAATCCCAGGGCCCACCCCAGATCTGCTGATTCAAAATCAAAATCTGCATTTTAACTAGAACCCAGGTGATTCATATGCACTGTAATTTGAGAAGCAGTGCTCTTAAAACAAAAAGATGAAGCAGAACATTCAGCAATTTGAGCAACCCATTCAAATCCAAATCCAAAAAAAATTCAGTCATTGGTCAGTAGGCTGGCTATTCCATCAGTGATGATTCGTAGAGCAAGAACTTCTGTGTATGCAACTGTTTCTCTGTGTGTCACTGTTCTTTAGGCATTTTGATCTGATGGATGACTAAAGTTCCCAACTCCATGGGAGAATGAGGCAGAAAAGAAAATTGTTAAAAGAGACCCAGCCTAGGGCCCTTGGAACAAGGGAGGAGAAGGGAGAAAAGTACTCTTGTTGGCAAGGCCTTTAAAACTTTATTCCTTGATAGAAACTGATTTGCTAGTAAAAATGTCTGATTTCTATGAAGATGGAATAAAACCATCCCTGCCCACTGATACAGTAGAAGTCAATGTAGCTGAGTCATTTGGACGTGAGAAAAAGGCAGCTTAAGAAATACTGGAAGGACATAAGAGACATGATGAGTTTCTTCTCTTGACTGATTTTTGTTCCATTACTGCAGACACATCAAGGCTTACGACAGTACAAGACTAGGCTGAGCTGGCATGGTTAGCAAAAGGTAAGCATGCAAACGTGTACATAAGGGGGAAGTTGGAGAGCAGGGTACTTAGATGTTTCTCTGTAAGTCACAGCCACACCTCCAAGGCTTGCGTAAGTGTTTCTCTAACTCCCATGCAGCCTACATCTTTAGAAAGTAAAATAAATCAAGACCCTTCTCATAGAAAAAGGGCAGGAAATGGTCACTTTGCCAGGTAGAGATGTCATATTAGGCATTACATAACCTACATGATTTTTATAGAGGTCATAATCCTTGAGTTTATCTAATATCTTGAATTTCGTTTTTAAGGGGGAATGTAAAATCATTTTCATATATATAGACTATGGAACGCATGCTCATTTCAGCACAGGCTGGAGAGAACACTATTATGTACGATGCACAGCAAAGTTAGACACCATGTTGAGGAGAGCTCAGGTACAACCTGAGAACAGAGGTTTGATGCCTATAATGTTGCCCAGCCAAGGCGGGGACCACTGCAGGGATAAGAGCATGGCTTCAGTAGATGGAATAGGAGCTGTCTTGTTATGTAATAGGTGGGAAAGGAAAGGAGGTGGAGGGTGAAGTAAAAAGACAATGGGCTGTGGATTTTCATGCGAAACCTGTTAAAGAATTAGGAATTCAGGAATTAAGGAGATATTGTCATATCTTCCAGTGAAGAATCACTGGGAAGACAGTCAAAGCAATGTGATTACTGGATTTAGAAGCCACTTTTCTCTGATGCTAAAAGTAAAAAGATGATCTAGCACACATTTGTTCAAAACCACCTTCGTATATTACTTCATACATGAGGAAAACTGTGAAAAGAGAAACTTCATTACAAAGGTTAAGAAAAAGTCTTAAACCTTAATTACAAGAATGGGTAATTATTCATCCTAACATTATCTATAATATAAAAATTTGAAAACTAGGTTTAAATCCTCAAGAAAAATTAAATGCATCTATATGATAGAACACTAGTAGTCAAACTATATATACTTAAAAATAAAAGATTTCTGTAAAGGAATGGATTACTAAATAAGTAGAGGCCTTTTCCACAAAGTATTCTACCACTTAAGCCTAACACACACACACACACACACACTTGCACATGTGTGTGCACACACGTGTGAATAGCAGCAAAGGAAAACTGTACATCAGGGAAGGGAGGAAACTATGTAAGAACAGTTGGGGAAAATATGGCAAGTATCACTCCTTTGCAACTCCATATCTCCATACCACTGCCCAAATATCTAGTCTCTATCATTAGCTGTGTTCTGGGCATTTCCATTTGGATACTTCACCATCAATACAATGTATCTAGAACTAAGATCAGTATCTTTCTTCTAAGATTTGATTTCTTCAAATCTCTTATTCCTGTTTATTCTATCATTTTCTATTTCTTTATTTTCCTTATGTCTTTCTCTAAGAACATTAAGTGCTTCCTCTTCTTTCATATCAACCAGTCAACAAAATCTGACCATTTGTCATTTAATCTTACATCCATCCCCTCCTTCTCTCTCCACTGCTCATCCTAGGTTAGATCCAGTCGCCTCCACGCTTGATTACTGAAATGATCATATAGTTAGCACTAATTAGCTACCGTGCCTCAACTCAATCAATCAATCTCTCTCCCTTCCTGCCCACTTGTCCCTTCCCCCCTGCCTCCCCTGCTCCCTTCCCCTCTCTGTTTCTCTGTCTCTCTAGTTGTGGGATCTTCCCAGACCGGGGCACGAACCTGTGTCCCCTGCATCGGCAGGCGGACTCTCAACCACTGCGCCACCAGGGAAGCCCTCTGTCTCTCTAGTTGATTTTTTAAGCTCCCTATGGCCATACTCATCTTCTTACAACATGACCGTTTCACTCTCACTCAAAATTAAAAGATCTGTCCATGTCCTCACCTGAAGAAACTGTGAATGTGACCTGTTTTGCAAAGGGGCCTTTGCAGATGTAATTAAGCTAAGGATCTAGAGATGACATCTTCCTAGATTATCTGGGTGGGCTCTAAATCCATGGAAAGTGTCCTTATCAGAGACACACAGAGAAAGGAGAAGGCTGTGTGAAGACAGAGGCAGAGACTGGAGTTAGGCAGCCACAAGCAAAGGGACACCTAGGGCCATCACTAGCCAAGACAGAAAATCCTACTAAAAATTTAAAGGATCAAATATTGAGAATGAGAAATAAATAATGAACATTTTCAGCATAAAAGAAAAATATGAATTTTCAGATTGAATGTGTATGTTAAGAATCAAGCAAGGTATGTATAGCAGAATATATTTGAACATACCTAGAAATATGGCAGGAAAATGACTAAATACCAATGATGATAATAAAATTTGAAAAAGAGCCAAAGAAAAATGACAGATTACCCATAAAGAAGCAACAGCGTTGTCACTGACAAAACAGATGCATGAACATAGAATTAAACTCTCATGAAAACTCTCAAAAGTAGTTTTACTTGAAGGAAATCGATGCATTGCATAAAATGTCAAGACATAAAACACAGGCATATGGCATAGTAGGCAACAACTAGACTACATAGAAACAGATTACATAGCGCTAGTGCTAAGGGAATTACATTCATAAGTGATTATGTATGTGTGTATGAACATCTGCACAGGAATGTCTATGTAACTGTATACATAGGTATACATAAGCAAGCACACACATACATCCACCCCTGATCATAACATGATAACTTTCTCTAGGAATTCATAATCTAGGTGAAGAGACAAAACTAACACACACAAAGTAATTAATAAGCAGTTACAGACTCAGCTGAGTGTTACTAACTGCATCAACAGAAGTTCAGAGGTGGGCAAGGTCAGTAGTATGACCTGGGTAAAAAGAAAAGATGTGAACTCTGTTGGGCTTCAAAATCCCAGCCTTGATAGGAAGAATGGGGGTAGATTCAGAGTGGGGGAGAAATGGGCAAGGAATGTGGTACTGAAACAAGAGCATCCAGATGGTATCAAAGGATGTATATTGAAACTAGTGGGAAATAAAGCTGAATAATGAGTTTTTAAATGGATTATGGCAAACGTTTGGAATCTAAAAAAAATTACCAACTATTGACATCATGCAATAAGATAATGAATAAAACAAAGTAAAACCCATTTTAACTTACAACTTCCATATAATTCATGGCACATAATTGATATTCCAATTTACCTTTGATGTCCCTTTAGTAGAAAAATATAAACCGGATCTTCTTAAAAGGAAGTAAATCTTTTTCCAGGACTTCTTTCCCTGTTCTTTTGCATGTAAGAAGCCATGGATTTCAGGATATGTGCTTGAACTCAGAAACATCTGGAAGAAAAATCAGACACTCTCATACAGTTTCTGAATCAATGATATTGTAGTTTTATATTTCAAATAGAAATGTACAAAATCAAACAGCATTGATACCACTTATACACCATTACAGAAATAGCGATATATATAACAGAAAATAAATCAGTCTTGTGAAAACCTGAGGCAAGTTCCAAATGAAAATATGCTCACGAAATATATATTCTAAGTGATCAGTACTTAGTCAAACACCAAAATTACAAGCTATTTGAATGTCCACTTGAAAAGCTGAACTTTGTCTACAGAGTTAAGTCCTGATACTTTTCATCCCTGTCTATGATTTTCCTTGAGATTATAGATTGACCTATCAACTTCAACTTCATTATGGTATATGTAAGACCATGATCCGGACTTCCATTATTCAATTATTAAAGAAATTGAGCCAAGTTCACCTCCTCGATGAAGGTCAAGTAAACAATGTCTTTGTCCTCTATGGTTCTCTGTTGTGGGTGGGTATGGGCAGGTTATGTTTTCCAAAGAGAACTGCAACAATATCTTTTATTCCACATGCTCTTCTGCAAATGTGATCCTGCCACTGAACCAAGAGGTGAAGTTTCTCCACCCCCTTGAATCTGGTCAAGGCTTGTGACTGCTCTGACCAATAGGATATGGCGGGAGGGACAGGCTGCCGTTCTAACTGTAGTCCCTTAACTAGCCTGATGGCTTCCACTCCTTAACTCTTGGAAGCTAACTTTCATATAAGAAACGTGACTACCCTGAGATGGCTATGTGGTGAGAAGCACAACGCAACTGGAAAAGCCTTGGAAAATGACACACCATGTGGAGAGAGAGAGAGAGAGAGAGAGAGGCCAAGGAGTACCAGACACATGTAGTGAAAAGCTATCTTAGAAGAAGCGGATCCACAATCCCTTTGGGAGTCAATGTGCCTCAGAGACCCATCCAGCTAAACCCTTCCCAAATACCAACCTACAAAACTGTTGACAAAATATGAGTGGGTACTTAAGCCATTAAGATTTAGAATAGTTTGTTACCCAGTGATAATTAACTGAGACAGCAGGCATGTGTTGGTCAGGAAATTGAGAATGAAAAGGAATAGCTCTGAGTGGCTGTGCTCAGCATCCTTAATAAGACAGTGGAAATGCATTAGTGTCTCGCTAAAAGAAGGAAACAGAAATCCCTATGAATAAACGAATGCAAAATGTTAAAACTGAAACTAAGAGAAAATATTAGCTAAACCAACGTAACATAGTTTTAAAAGGCTATTCGGGGAAATGCTGAGAGTAGATAATGTTTTTTAAGTAAATTAATAAAAAAACTTTTCATTTAATGAGTCACAGATATTAATTAATTGACATGCAAAGCAGGCAAGTAGATTTTCTAGTTTGAGTGCTTTCCAAGTTATTAAACCAAACCAATTAAATTTTAAAAAGGGAGTCATAGAGGTCACACTAGAAAAAGAAGGAACGTTGTAAAAAGTGGAAACATTGCCTCAGTGGAGAGAAGAGGAGGTCAGGGGCACGTGCAGGACTATCTGATTCCAAAGCTATGACTTTTCTTGTTTTTATAATTTAACATTAAAGTGATATAACTAAATTATAGGAGAATTTGGGAAAGGAGGCAGAAGAAAAACTCCAATCCACCACCCTGTCATAATCCAAAGGCAAAGTATAAAGAGGCGTGAGAGCTAGGGGTGCTAGGGCACTGCCGCTGCTGCCATTCACCCTAACATTCTACAGGGTGTCTATGACAACCTGGTAGCATATAAGTAGCTCTTAGAGAAATCCTGAGGCTAATCATATTTCTAAAATATTTTGAAGCAAAAAATGAAATAAACCTATTACAAATAAAAAGCCCATGGAAAACAAATTTGTGATACCCAATATATTTACCAGTATGTTCAAATACCAATATATTTAAGTAATATCTATACTGGAACTATTAAAAGTTTTCTTCATTAAAGATCAGAGACTATTCAGTGGGTTCGGGGATGCCTGGTGTTTAGATCAAACAGCAACCATTATAATGACATTGCTCACCATTAACCTGTTAACAAGTATAGTATCAAATATAAAATAATGGAAAATTTTTTATTGTAATGAAAATGTCTTAAGAAAATTACAGCCTACAGCCATTGCCAGTTTGTAAGAAATGAGCTCAATAGATGCAAAACTAAGGAAGTTTTAAATTAAATAACTAGTTTTTTTTTTTTTTGCGGTACGCGGGCTTCTCACTGCTATGGCCTCCCCCGTCGCGGAGCATAGGCTCCGGATACGCAGGCTCCAGACGCGCAGGCCCAGTGGCCATGGCCCAGCCGCTCCGTGGCATGTGGGATCCTTCCGGACCGGGGCACGAACCCGTGTCCCCTGCATCAGCAGGCGGACTCTTAACCACTGCACCACCAGGGAAGCCCATAATTAGTACTCTTAATTCAGCTATTTCATGTTTCAATCAAGTGTTTCCATCATAGATAATATTTCATTTAATTGCTAAATATTTTATCACAAATAGGATTGAGAGCATTTATTATAAAAGTTAACACTAAATATATGTTGGTAAAATGTCTATAATTTACTGGAAATTTTGATTTTTTCAAAGACTAACATGATCTTTAAATACATCACAGAGCAAAACTCTGCAAGTTTCCTTTCATGATACACATTTTTTTTAAACACTTAAAATCCTTTGACAGTTGTTCAAAACTGGGGAGAATAATATAGTTAGGGGTGTTTATTGATTTACAGAATTCTTTATCTAGATTGTGCTCTTTTCTTTTCTTTCCTCTTCTTCTCTTTTCCAACTTTATCTCCAGCAAAAATTAACCACTCAAGTCATACCATCCAAAATCTGGACATGTATAAATATGGACCTCACTAAATAGACATTTCTCCAAAGAAGACATACAGATGGCACATGAAAAGATGCTCAACATCATTAATTATTAGAGAAATGAAAATCAAAGCTACAATGAGGTATCACCTCACACTGGTTAGAATGGCCATCATCAAAAAGTCTACAAATAATAAATGCTGGAGAGGGTGTGGAGAAAAAGGAACCCTCCTACACTGTTGGTAGGAATGTAAATTGGTACAGCCACTATAGAGAACAGTATGGAGGTTCCTCAGAAAACTAAAAATAGAGCTACCATATGATCCTGCAATCCCATTCCTGGGCATATATCCGGAAAAAACCATAACTGGAAAAGACACATGCACCCCAGTGTTCACTGCAGCACTATTTACAATAGCCAAGACATGGAAGCAACCTAAATGTCCACTGACAGATGAATGGATAAAGAAGATGTAGTATATTTATACAATGGAATATTATTTAGCCATATAAAAAGAATGAAATAATGCCATTTTCAGCAACATGGATGGACCTAGAGATTATCCTACTAAGTGAAGTAAGCCAGACAGAGAAAGACAAATATCATATGATATCACTTATATTAGAATCTAAGGAAAAAAAATACAAATGAACTTATATACAAAACAGAAATAGACCCACAGACATAGAAAACAAACTTATGGTTACCAAAGGGGAAGGGGGAGGATAAATTAAGAGTTTGGGATTAATATATACATACTACTATATATAAAATAGATAACCAGGGCTTCCCTGGTGGTGCAGTGGTTGAGAGTTCGCCTGCCGATGCAGGGGACGCGGGTTCGTGCCCCGGTCTGGGAAGATCCCACATGCCTCGGAGCAGCTGGGCCCGTGGGCCATAGTCGCTGAGCCTGCACGTCCGGAGCCTGTGCTCCGCAACGGGAGAGGCCGCAACAGTGAGAGGCCCGCATACCGCAAAAAAAACAAACAAACAAACAAAAAAAACAGATAACCAACAAGGACCTACTGTATAGCTAAGAGAACTATACTCAATATTTTGTAATAACCTATAAGGGAAAAGAATCTGAAAAAACAATAACTCTATATGTGTTTATCACTTTGCAGTACACCTGAAACTAACACAACATTGTAAATCAACTATACTTCAATTTAAAAAAAGAATATTGTCAACTCTCATGAAGTAAAAAAAAAAAAAAAGACATGGAAATGCAAGATAAATGAGTATATCTACTTATAAAATTAGAAAAATAAATAAATAAGTAAATAAGGACCTTACAGTTTCCCTTCATTATTTAGTACTTACATATTTTAATGAAAATATATATTTTACCTGCAAAATCTGTGTGGGGGATATTTCACCATTGGTTTCAGTTGCAAAAGACACCATATGCTCTGGAAAAAAATACTGACGAAAAGATACATGTTATATTATCCCAAAGCTGTGCCAGAAAAGATTGAACTATGACCAACACAGTAATCTAAAGCAAAAGCTCTTTAAATCAGTGTGTTGAAAATTCACCCAAAGCACTTTTAAAAATGCCAGTCCCTGACTCTACCCACAGGTATCTTAATGAGAAGGTAGGAGCAGGGCCCAAAGACTAGCCAAACACCCTCAGATGGTGCTGATACACAGAGATCCACGTACCTCCAGTTACAAACACTGCCCTCAGGCTGGCAGTGTGCAAGCTCCCATATGTCTTCCCTGAGTCCTGCAACCACTCTAGCAGGTACTGAAGGACTATCAGCTCCATTTTATAAAGTCAAGGCTCAAGAAGTAAAGGATATATATACCCAAGGTCACAGCCCATAGAATAGAGGAACAAGGAGTTAAACTAGAGGGCCAGGAAGCTAAAATGACAGTCTTTTCTACCTACTATCTTTCCAAACCTGTTTAATCATAAAATTCACCCAGGAAAGCTGTTTAAAAATAGAAATTCCCAGGCTCTTTCCTGGAGTGTCTGATTCAGTAGGTCAGGGTAGGACCTGGATCCTGTAGTTTTAACAACCACTATCCCCTTCCCCAGGGAGTTTTTATGATCAGGCAAGTTTAGGAAAATATATGCCACTATACTTCCTTTAGGACAGGGTTTTTGAAGCGTAGTTCTATTAATGTTGGTCTAATAGCGCTGTGTTGGGGGGACTGTCCTGTGCATTGCAGGACGTTTAGAGCATTCCTGGCCTCCACCCACTAGCAGCACCCCCATCCCCCCAGTATGACAACCAAAAATGTCTCCAGACATTACCACATCACCCCCCAGTTGAGAACCACTACTCTAAGTCTACAAAATGAATCTACAGCCTTGTTTAAATTAAAAAAAAAAACAACTAAAACTGAGCATTAAACCCTATGTCTTCAACTATGACTTTAAAATTCTTGCTTTTAATAAAGATTCATAATAAGAAAACAGTTTTCTTTCTAATTCTAATTCTATTTAATTTTTATTAGGACTCGTATTTTCTTTGTCAAAGATCATCCCACTATGTTTCTATTAATAAGTTCAAATAAAAGAGAGCGTAAGAGGTCTTTCAGGGTTTGAAAATATTCTATTATGGTGTGTATCATATATTTTTCATAAAGTATCATTTCAATCCAATTATCCAAAACAGTGTAAAAATATGCTACAGCTGCAGAGTCAAAAACAATTTAAAATAATGAGCCCAGAGGCTATTCTGACTTCTCTAGATCACTAGTCTTCATTAGAATGTGACATACATTTACTTTCTTTTAAAAAGAATTATAATGAAAGTAGTATTTACTAGATAATGCACTGGTCTTTATCTCATTTCTACTTAGCTCAATTATTGCGCTGAAAACAAAATAGTTTGGAACAGCAAGATGCATGTCAATCTAAACTTCTGGCTAAGTTTCAACACTCCCAACAAACATAAATCTGTTTTTCCTTTAGAATTTTTCTTATTTAATTTCCTAAATTCTGTGAAAAGAGTTAAACCATAATATTTTAGAACCTGCTTGGAGATATCTAATAATTCCCCAAATCAAATGTAGTTTTTTTTTTCTTAAAACGCAAGAAAAGAAGCAATAGTGCCCCAAAACCATGTATATGAACTTCTGTGATGATGTTGGCTAATCACTGTTAGAGTAAGAAGAAGTGTGACTATAATTTTAAAGGGCCAGAATTCTTACCTACAGTTTATCAAATAGGGACTTGTATTTTATCCATAGTGACATTTTTCTTCACATAAAATAAAATAAAATTTAACTAAACTCATTCATTTTCTATAACTATTAATGGGGATTTCACTTACCATTGGGTTTTTAAAGAATTCATATTTGGCATAATTTTTTCTAAAGTATAGCTTATTTTCTTCTTCCATTCCCCAGTTAGATAGCACTTCAATCACCAGCTCGTGGTCTTCTATTGTTCTTTCTGTAAAGAATGTTCCAGTGAGCATGTCAACAGATAGATGGATGGATGGATGGATAGAAAGATAGACAGGTAGGTAGACAAATAAACATATGGACATATATATCCATACAAATATATAAAATATATTATGTACATATCTTTATTAAACATAGAAAATTTCAACTCAATTCTGGAATAATCAGATTGGTAAAATTTTCATTAATTTTGAATTAGTAATGTTGATTTTCATACCAAAGCAGACTGTAACCCGAAGAGAAAAATGACATAAAATATCACAATGCACTTTTTACTAATTCTCAATCTCCTTTTATTGCTATGTAAATTCTAAGTTTGATAACAAAACTGCATTAAGAATATGGGAACTATTCTTTTTCTCCGACTCATCATGGTGCCAAAATTAAAATATTTGCCTCAAGGTTGAACAATTCATCCCATTAAGAGCTGAAAAAATTTGACAGGTTCACTAGGCGTTTAAGACATATAATCTGGATAGTTGAGAAAAACTGAAATAAATGCTTTAAAAAGAAAATTTTAATGCAAGGACATACAATTTTTTAAGAAACCTGATTTCTTGTGGCACTTTTTACTTTCAAAACTAATGTTCAGGCAAATGTAGTTTGTATTACCGATGAAGATAATTAGACAGGGTGGGAAGGCACTTAGGAGGAAAGGCACTTAAATGAAAAAAGCAATGGCAACTTTAAAGAGGTGAACATACCATGCAAATTTCCTATTTTAATAAGAAACTGTGATGTTCATAGCGGTACTATTCATAATAGCCCCAAACTGGAAACTACCCAAATGCCTATCAACGTGAGAATGAATAAATAAACTGTGTAAAGGACACAATGGAATATATACTACAATAACACACAACTGCATGGATGAATTCCACAAACATAATACTAAATGAAAGAAGTCAGACACAAAGAGTACATACTACATGATTCCACTTATATAAGTTCAACACAGATACAATAAATCTATGGTGTTAGAAATCAAGATAATAGGGATAGTGGGTGAGTGAGCAGGGGCATGAGGGAACCACTGGGGGTGAGAAATATTCTGTTTCTTAATCTGGGTGTTGGATACTCAGGTAGAAACAATATCTGAGAATTCACCAAGTTGTCCACCTTTGTTCCCTTATGTTAAGGTATGTCATACTTCAATAAAAGGTTAAAGAAAAGTGACTGTGAAATTATTAATGCAAAATAAGAAATGGAGAACAGCCAAATAAGAAATATAGAAATCTCCTGCTTTTTTAGGTACTTCTAGGACCTTTTTGAAAAGTATCTATGTCTCAGAAATTAAATACTCAGGAGTAATCTGTGACCTACAGCACCCAAATCCTTGAAAGTAATGTCACACTTAAATAGAAGCTTATTCATCTGAAAGGGAGTTCTTGTAAGAGTGCTGAATGAATATATGAATAAGAATGAGTTGGAGCTAAGTGTGTATCAGCACTCCCGGGTTCTGTTCCTAATTCAGATTGCTCTTTTTTGGCCTCATTGACTAGCTCTGGTAGCTCCTTCTCCCACCTAAGATGCAGTCCTTGGCTGGACTCTTTTTTTTCTCCTCTCTCAACTAATTAACTCTCCCCTCTTCAGCCATTATGTCTGTCAAGTTCCCTGAAGTGAAATCTCCAGCTACAGTTGCTTTCACTAGCACTCCAATCCTAACTGCTAGACTTTCCACCACTTCAAACATAATCTATCTAAAACCGAAGTTCAGTACGGTGGTCCCTCCAAATATTAAACAACTCCAGCAATCCAACTTCTGAGTTCGTAACCAAAAGAAGTGAAAGCAGGGACTGGAACAGATACTTGTACAACAATGTCCATTGTAGCGTCATTCACAATAGCCAGAAAGTAAAAACATCCTAATGTCCATCAACAAGTGAATGGATAAACAAAATGTAGTAAAGACATTCCGTGGAATATTTAGCCTTAAAAAGGAATGAAATTCTGACCCATGTTACAACATGGATGAACCTTAAAGATATTACACTATGTAAAATAAGACAGACACAAAAGAAAAAACATTATATGATTCCATTTACGTGAGGTACCTAGAGCAGACAAATTCATAGAGACACAAAGTAGAATGGTGGTTGTCAAGGACCGGGGTGTGGGAAGAACGAGGAGTTATTGTTTAATGGGTTCAGGGTTTCAGTATGAGAAGATAAAAATGTTCTGGAGATGGATGGGGGTGATGGTTGTACAACAATATAAATATAAATAAATGTACATAATGCCAGTGAACTTTACCCTTCAAATGAATGAAATGGTAAATTTTATGTAATAAACATTCTACCCAAATTTGTAAAAAATGTAAAAAAATGAAACAATGATCTTCCTTTTTCTCTCTCAAACTGCTTTTTCCTAAATTTTCCAATGTCCATTACAACTTTCTCTATGTCCACTCCAATGTCCTCCAGTTGTTACCCCAGATATCAGACTCTTTGTCCGAGTGCCTCTCACACAACCAACAACCCCCCCACCCATTCCCACTATCACCATTCCCATTTAGACCTTCACTTTTTCCTAACTAATCTCCAAACCTCTGTTTTTCTCATTCTTCCAATCCAACCTGGACCCTGATATCACAGGAAACCTCATAAAACATTTGTATCAATGTGACCCCCGCTCAAAAACTTGTCCAATTCCTACTTGTTGTGAGATAAATCCATATAGTCTGGCAGTTTTAACTTATTCATTCATCTATCCATTCGACAAATATTTATTGAAGGCCTACCATGTGTCAGACAGTCTTGTGGGGCTTGGAATTTTGTAGTGAACAAGACAGTCAGAAGTCATTGCCTCATGGAGCTTCAATTCTAATGGGAAGACATGGACAATAAATCATGTAAATCATGTAAATCTTAAAAGGTGGCAATAAACACTATAGAGAAAAATGGATCAGGGAGGAGGGAAAAAGGAGGGCACAAAGGAAAGGAATCCATTTTGAACATAAGACTACTCTGAGCTGACTTACGTTTTCATTGGATCACACTGGATGCTGAGTGGATAACTGATTTCAAAAGGCTTAAGGGTAGAAACAGGAAGACCATCTAGCAGAATATTGCAATTAACAAGGGGAGATGATGTGGCCTGGATGAGAGTGGCAGCATGTAAGAAGTAGACAGAATCTGTGTGTATTCTGAAGATAGAGCCAACAGGATTTGTTGACAAGTTGGATGTGGAGTGAAAGAGAGGGGGCAATGAAGGAAGACACCAAGATTCTTGGCTTAAGCATTTGGAAGGACTACTGCCATTAAGGAGCTAAGAAGACTGTAAGAGAAGCAGTTTGCAGGGAGATCCAGCAGTCACCAAGATATCGAGTGGGAAGTTGCATCCATAACAATCTTTATTATCCTTACTTTTGTTTACTTCTCACACAACCCCAACTGATAATTTTCAGTCTTATGAAGCATAGGTTCACATTATTAAATATACTATGCACTACGCACTGTATCTGTATTTATTGCAACCACAGTGGGAGAAAATTGCAAGGTATTAAGCAATATGTCTGCTTATTTGTTTTACCAACCTGTGTTTCACTGTACCCATCACCTATCTCTACCAGTAAGGAAACAGCATATGTTCTGCCCTTAAGATAAACTATACAGAGAGGAAAAAATGACAGAGATGCACTCTCTTTACTTTTGAGTTTCAAATTAGACTTTATCAATCTTTGACAAATATGATCACTTGGGGAGAATAATGGCCAGCCAATCCTCCACTGACTCATACAGGGATGCACCCTCTGTCCTCTGGGAAAGGATCTGGAATTAAGGGGTTAGTGGAGGAAAGGGTGGAGTGGAGACTGAGAGGGGGCTAGATAGTAACTGGAAGGTTTAGGTCACAGTGACCCTATATCCTGCCCCTTCTGGAACTAGGACCCTTTCAGGATGAGCAGTTGATGTTGATAAAATCCCAGGTAAGTTTAATGGTGGTGTGTGGTTCAAACCAAAGAGTAGCCTTAGGAGGCTGCTACCCTCAAGTAGAAGCCCTGCATCTAATATGGTGGAAAAGCAATAGCTAAGTGCAATGCTGAGGAAGATGAGTCCATAGCATCCAAGTATGAGGAAAGAGCACTGCAGAACCAAGTCCTCCAGAAGAAGTGTGGAAGGGCTAAGAGAAGACCATGAATTTAGGGGGCTTTATGATACAGGCAATAAGCTTGAGAGAAATAAGAGTTTCTAGAACACGAAGAGAAGAGTTGGATAGAAGTTAGACAAATACCCTTCCTGGGACTTAAATGCCCCACCAGAGTGTTGAAAGAGTGAAAGTAGGTCTTAGCTTTCAATTGAGTGCATCTTAAACCTGTATGTAACTCATTTATATAATCTGAATTGATTATTTACCCCAACAAGACTATAACAACCCGTAAAGCAAACCAGTAACAGAAGATTAAACTGTCTGCCATTAAGAGGTCAGGAGACTCAGAGTTAGAAATTAATTCAAGTTATAGAAATAAAGGAAGTTACATCTCTGCATATCTCAATCTGAGACCTTTTTCATTACTGTATTTAATTCTTATAATATCTGCAGTAAGCTGAATATGGCCCCAAAGACATCAGGTCCTAATCTTTGGAATCTGTAAATGTTACCTTATATGGCAAAGCATTTGCAGATGTCATTAACTGAAAGATATTAAGATGAGGAGATTATCCAGGATTACAAAGGTGGGCCCTAAATCCAAACACAAGTATGCTTTTAGGAGACAGAAGGAGATCTGACAGAGAAAGAAGAGGAAAGGGCAATGTGACCGCAGAGGCAGAGACTCAAGTGATGCTACCACAAGCCAAGGAATAATGGCAGCCACCAGAAGCTCAAAGAGGAGAGGAACAGCCTCCTCATAAAGCCCCTGGAAGGAGTGTGGCCCTGCCAACACCTTGATTTCAGCCCGGTGAAATTAATTTTCGACTTCTCACCTCCAGAACTGTTAAAAGATGACATTTCTATTGGTTTAAGCCAGCAGTAATTTGTTACAGCAGCCTTAGGAAACTAAGAGGATAACCTAAAGAGCAAATTCTATTCCCATTTTACAGATGGCAAACGTCTCAGGATTTGAATGGCTGCCACATGTCTGACCCCAAGTCTCTGCTCCTTCCTCTGCACAGCACTGCCTCTGCCTTCACTACAGTTCCCACTGGAAGGGCATCCCCTGTTTATATCCTGCTCATTCTTTCTGTATCGGCTCAAATCTCTCTCACATTCCTCAGTTCTCAAGATTTGATTGCCTCAAATTCTTTTAGCGTGAAATGTGTTCGATACCTATTTGCTAATTAATTGAAAACAAACAACCACATTTTGAGTGTAAGGGGAAAGAATTTAACAGGCAATATTTCAAATTATTATCAATCTTAACCTCACATGAAAGTAACATAAATCATTTGAATTTGGATTACATCAAAAAAGAAAATAAAACAAAGAATGGAAAAACCAAGCCGCATTTGAACAGCTATGACAAATGTGTCACAAAAAAACTAGTGTAATATGTGTAGTCCCAAAAAAGCAGCAGTCTAGTTGAGGTTTTGTTGGCTACACACAAATAAAGCCCAGCATACCAATCTACAATGAAAAAATAAGGGATACAATATTTGCAGAAAATTTCATAGAACTATAACACCAAATACTTAAATAATGCAATTACTAGCATCAGGAAAATAGCCTGGTAATCTTAAGCAGAAAAATGTCTTCAAATAAAGCTGGCTAAAACTAGAGTAAGTGGGAAAGCAAAAGACATATTTCCCATTCCTTCACAGAAGATTTCTGGCACTATTCTATTGAAAATTCAGAAAACATGTAAAAAGCAAAATCCAGAGGATCAAATGCAGCTACAGGTTTTCACCTCTTACACTCATCTCGTAATGGAGATAAAACTTACTTATTATAGAATCTGGCTTTTTAAAATATTAAATAATTTTTTTACATTTATATATCACCATCCCCATTTAGATGTTCTGTCATAAATACCATCCCCCAACCAAGTCTCATTATGTTAAAGGATTAATGCTACAATAACCCAAAGAGAGACTGGTTCAAGATGGCAGAGTAAAAGGATGTGCTCTCACTCCCTCTTGCGAGAGCACCGGAATCACAACTAACTGCTGAACAATCATTGTCAGGAAGACACTAGAACTCACCAAAAAAGATACCCCATATCCAAAGACAAAGGAGAAGCCACAATGAGATGGGAGGAGGGGCGCAATCACAATAAAATCAAATCCCATAATTGCTGGGTGGTGACTCATAAACTGGAGAGCTCTTATACCACAGAAGGCCACCCACTGGAGTGCAGGTTCTGAGCCTCATGTCAGGCTTCCCAACCTGGGGATCTGGCAACAGGAGGAGGAATTCCTAAAGAATCAGACTCTGAAGCCTAGCAGGATTTGATTGCACTTCGACAGGACTGGGGGAAACAGAGACTCCACTCTTGGAGGGCACACACAAAGTAGTGTGCACATCGGGACCCAGGGGAAAGAGCAGTGACCCAATAGGAGAGTGAACCAGACCTACCTGCTAGTGTTGGAGGGTCTCCTGTAGAGGCAGGGGTGGCTGTGTCTCACCGTGAGGACAAGGACACTGGCAGCAGAAGTTCTGGGAAGTACTCCTTGGCGTGAGCCCTTCCAGAGCCCACCATTATCCCCACCAAAGAACTCAGGTAGGCTCCAGTGTTGGGTCGCCTCAGGCCAAACAAACAACAGGAAGGGAACCCAGCCCCACCCATCAGCACACAAGCAGACTAAAATTTTAGTGAGCTCTGCCCACCAGAGCAACACCCAGCTCTACCCGCTACCATCAGGAAACCGGCACAAGCCTCTTAGATAGCCTCATCCACCAGAGGGCAGACAGCAGAAGCAAGAAGAACTACAATCCTGCAGCCTGTGGAACAAAAACCACATTCACAGAAAGATAGACAAGATGAAAAGGCAGAGGGCTATGTACCAGATGAAGGAACAAGATACAACCCCAAAAAACAACTAAATGAAGTGGAGACAGGCAATTTTCCAGAAAAAGAATTCAGAATAATGAAGATGATCCAGGACCTTGGAAAAAGAATGGAGGCAAAGATCAAGAAGATGCAAGAAATGTTTAACAAAGACTTAGAAGAACTAAAGGACAAAGAAACAGAGATGAACAATACAATAATTGAAATGAAAAATACACGAGAAGGAATCAATAGCAGAATAACTGAGGCAGAAGAATGGATAAGTGACCTGGAAGACAGAATGGTGGAATTCACTACTGTGGAACAGAGTAAAGAAAAAAGAATGAAAAGAAATGAAGACAGCCTAAGAGACCTCTGGGGCAACATTAAACACACCAACATTTGCATGACAGGGGTCCCAGAAGGAGAAGAGAGAAAGAAAGGACCCGAGAAAATATTTGAAGAGATTATAGTTGAAAACTTCCCTAAATTGGGAAAGGAAATAGCCACCCAGGTCCAGGAAGCACAGAGACTCACAAACAGGATAAACCCAAGGAGAAACACACCGAAACACATAGTAATCAAATTGCCAAAAATTAAAGACAAAGAAAAATTATTGAAAGCAGCAAGGGAAAGATGACAAATAACATACAAGAGAACTCACATAAGGTTACCAGCTGATTTCTCAGCAGAAACTCTGCAAACCAGAAGGGAGTGGCATGACATATTTAAAGTGATGAAAGGGAAGAACCTACAACCAAGATTACTCTACCCAGCAATGATCTCATTCATCTCGATGGAGAAATCAAGCTTTACAGACAAGCAAAAGCTAAGAGATTTCAGCACCACCAAACCAGCTCTACAACAAATGCTAAAGGAACTTCTCTAAGAGGGAAACACAAGAGAAAAAAAGGACCTACAAAAACAAACCCAAAACAATTAAGAAAATGGTCATAGGAACATACATATCGATAATTACCTTAAACGTGAATGAATTACATGCTCCAACCAAAAGACAGAGGCTTGCTGAATGGATACAAAAACAAGACCCATATATATGCTGTCTACAAGAGACCCACTTCAGATCGAGGGACACATATAGACGGAAAGTGAGGGGATGGAAAAAGATATTCCATGCAAATGGAAATCAAAAGAAAGCTGGAGTAGCAATACTCATATCAGATAAAATAGACTTTTAATATTACAGGAGACAAGGAAGAACACTACATAATGATCAAGGAATCAATCCAAGAAGAAGATATAACAATTATAAATATATAGGCACCCAACATAAGAGCACCTCAATACATAAGGCAACTGCTAACAGGTATAAAAGAGGAAATTGACAGTAACACAATAATAGTGGGGGACTTTAACACCTCACTTACACCTATGGACAGATCATCCAAACAGAAAATTACTAAGAAAACACAAGCTTTAAATGACACAATAGACCAGATAGATTTAACTGATATTTTTAGGACATTCCATCCAAAAACAGTTTACACTTTCTTCTCAAGTGTGCATGGAACATTCTCCAGTATAGATCATATCTTGGGTCACAAATCAAGCTCAGTATATTTGAGAAAACTGAAATCATATCAAGCATCTTTTCTGACCACAACGCTATGAGATTAGAAATCAATTACAGGAAAAAAAGTAAAAAACACAAACACATGGAGGCTAAACAGTACTTTACTAAATAACCAAGAGATCACTGAAGAAATCAAAGAGGAAATCAAAAAATACCTAGAGACAAATGACAATGAAAACACGATGATCCAAAACCTATGGGGTGCAGCAAAAGCAGTTCTAAGAGGAAAGTTTATGGCAATACAAGCCTACCTCAAGAAACAAGAAAAATCTCAAACAATCTAAACTTACACCTAAAGGAACTAGAGAAAGAAGAACAAACAAAACTAAAGTTAGCAGAAAGAAAGAAATCATAAAGATCAGAGCAGAAATAAATGAAATAAAAACAAAGAAAACAATAGCAAAGATCAATAAAACTAAAAGCTGGTTCTTTGAGAAGATAATCAAAATTGATAAACCATTAGCCAGACTCATCAAGAAAAAGAGGGAGAGAACTCAAATCAATAAAATTAGAAATGAAAAAGAAGTTACAACAAACACCGCAGAAATACAAAGCATTCTAAGAGACTACTACAAGCAACCCTATGCCAATAAAATGGACAGCCTGGAAGAAATGGAAAAATTCTTAGAAAGGTATAACCTTCCAAGACTGAACCAGGAAGAGAAAATATGAACAGCCAATTACAATTGATGAAATTGAAACTGTGATTAAAAATCTTCCAACAAACAAAAGTCCAGGACAGATGACTTCACAGGTGAATTCCATCAAACATTTAGAGAAGAGCTAACACCCATCCTTCTCAAACTCTTCTAAAAAATTGCAGAGGAAGGAACACTCCCAAACTCATTCTATGAGACCACCATCACCCTGATACCAAAACCAGACAAAGATACAACAAAAAAAGAAAATTATAGACCAATATCACTGATGAATATAGATGCAAAAATCCTCAACAAAATACTAGCAAACAGAATCCAACAACCCATTAAAAGGATCATCCACCATGATCAAGTGGGATTTATCCCAGGGATGCAAGGATTCTTCAGTATACGCAAATCAATCAATGTGATACACCATATTAGCAAATTGAAGAATAAAAACCATGTGATCATCTCAATAGATGCAGAAAAAGCTTTTGACAAAATTCAACACCCATTTATGATAAAAACTCTCCAGAAAGTGGGCATAGAGGGAACCTACCTCAACATAATAAAGGCCTTATACAACAAACCCACAGCAAAGAGCATTCTCAATGGTGAAAAACTGAAAGCATTTCCTCTAAGATCAGGAACGAGTAAGGATGTCCACTCTCACCACTATTATTCAACATAGTTTTGGAAGTCCTAGCCATGGCAATCAGAGAAGAAAAAGAAATAAAAGGAATACAAATTGGAAAAGAAGAAGTAAAACTGTCACTGTTTGCAGATAACACGATACTATACATAGAGAATCCTAAAGATGCCACCAGAAAACTTACTAGAACTAATCAATGAATTTGGTAAGGTTGAAGGCTACAAAATTAATGCACAGAAATCTCTTTCATTCCTATACACTAATGATGAAAAACCTGAGAGAGAAATTAAGGAAACACGCCCATTTACCATTGCAACAAAAAGAATAAAATACCTAGGAATAAACCTACCTAGGGAAACAAAAGACCTGTATGCAGAAAACTGTAAGACACTGTTGAAAGAAGTTAAAGATGATACAATGGAGAGATATACCATGTTCTTGGATTGGAAGAATCAATATTGTGAAAATGACTATATTACCCCAAACAATCTACAGATTCAGTGCAATCACTAACAAATTACCAATGGCATTTTTTTACAGAACTAGAACAAAAAATCTTAAAATTTGCATGGAGACACAAAAGACTCCAAATAGCCAAAGCAGTCTTGAGGAAAAAAAACGGAGCTGGAGGAATCAGACTCCCTGACTTCAGACTATACTACAAAGCTACAGTAATCAAGACACTATGGTACTGGCACAAAAATAGAAATATAGATCAACAGAACAGGATGGAAAGCCCAGAGATAAACCCACACACCTATGGTCAACTAATCTATGACAAAGGAGGCAAGGATATACAATGGAGAAAAGACAGTCTCTTCAATAAGTGGTGCTGGGAAAATTGGACAGGTACATGTAAAAGAATGAAATTAGAACAATCCCTAACACCATACACAAAAATAAACTCAAAATGGATTAGAGACCTAAATGTAAGACCGGACACTATAAAACTCTTAGAGGAAAACATAAGAAGAACACTCTTTGACATAAATCACAGCAAGATCTGTTTTGATCCACCTCCTAGAGTAATGGAAATAAAAACAAAAATAAAGAAATGGGACCTAATGAAACGTCAATGCTTTTGCAAAGCAAAGGAAACTACAAACAAGACAAAAAGACAACCCTCAGAATGGGAGAAAATATTTGCAAGTGAATCGACTGACAAAGGATTAATCTCCAAAATATATAAACAGCTCATGCAGCTCAATATCAAAAAACAAACAACCCAATCCAAAAATGGGCAGAAGACCTAAACAGACATTTCTCCAAAAAAGACATACAGGTGGCCAGGAAGCACATGAAAAGCTGCTCAACATCACTAGTCATTAGAGAAATGCAAATCAAAACTACAATGAGGTATCACCTCACACCAGTTAGAATGGGCGTCATCAGAAAATCTATAAACAAAAAATGCTGGAGAGGGTGTGGAGAAAAGGGAACCTTCTTGCACTGTTGGTGGGAATGTAAATTGATACAGCCACTATGCAGAACAGTATGGAGGTTCCTTAAAAAACTAAAAACAGAATTACCATATGACCCAGCAATCCCACTACTGGGCATATACCCAGAGAAAACCATAATTCAAAAAGACACATGCACCCCAATGTTCACTGCAGCACTATTTACAACAGCCAGGTCATGGAAGCAACCTAAATGCCTATCAACAGACGAATGGATAAAGGAGATGTGGTACATATATACAATGGAATATTACTCAGCCATAAAAAGGAACGAAATTGGGTCATTTGTAGAGACGTGGATGAATCTAGAGACCGTCATACAGAGTGAAGTAGGTCAGAAAGAGAAAAACAAATATGTGGAACCTAGAAAAATGGTACAGATGAACTGGTTTGCAGGGCAGAAATTGAGACACAGATGTAGAGAACAATATATATGGACACCAAGGGGGGAAAGTGGCAGGGGCTGGTGGTGGTTTGATGAATTGGGAGATTGGGATTGACATGTATACACTAATATGTATAAAATGGATAACTAATAAGAACCTGCTGTATAAAAAAGTAAATAAAATAAAATTTAAAAATAAATAAATAAATAACCCAAAGAACCCTAAGAGACTTAACTGATTATCAGCTAATCACATCTTACAGAAAATTTGTGTTTTTTTAAAAATTAACTTATTTATTTATCTATTTATGGCTGCATTGGGTCTTTGTTGCTGCTCATGGGCTTTCTCTAGTTGCGAGAGCAGGGGCTACTGTTCATTGCGGTGCACAGGCTTCTCATTGTGGTGGCTTCTCTTTGTTGTGGAGCACAGGCTCTAGGCACACGGGCTTCAGTAGTTGTGGCTTGCAGTCTCAGTAGTTGTGGCTCAAGGGCTCTAGAGCACAGGCTATGTAGTTGTGGCGCACAGGCTTAGTTGCTCCGTGGCATGTGGGATCTTCCCAGACTAGGGCTCGAACCCGTGTCCCCTGCATTGACAGGCAGATTCTTAACCACTGCGCCACCAAGGAAGTCCCAAAATTTGTGTTTTTTTAAAGTGAAGATATTGAACTAAATACAGACCTTAACAGGGAGGAAGTTCAACAAGAGGATATAAGATGCCTAGATAGATTACTTTGAGAGGAAAAGAAAAATGCTTAAAAGGGAGGTGAAAAGCGGCTGAAGACCAGCTTTGTTTTGCCAAGGACTAAGCATAGTATAAGACATCATCACCAACACCCAAGAAAGGAAAAACAAAACAAACAAAACCCTTGTCTAGATGGCTTCCCATAAACTTTCTCTTGACTCTTCCTCTATAGCCCCATTCTAAAACCAAGCAAACTTTAACCAACTCAGTAATTCTACTAAGTAACTTATATTTTATAATTATCAAAAAAAATTATTAATTCTATATTTAGGGGCTCTTTGCTGTAATGTTTGAAAAAACAATATTAGGAGCTGTCACCCAGAATGAACTCAGAGACTTTTTGAGCCACCATTTGAGAAATGACCCCTGGTAAAATTCAAATAAATTCAACGTGATTTTTTTTTTAAAAACTTACTTTTAAAACTTCATAAATTCATCTAAAATACTATATTAAGATGTATTATTAAAATTTAACAGATACAAGTCTATTTAAAAAGCTTTCTGAAGAATTTTTCAGGGATTGTAAAGTGAATTATTACAATGATCAAATAGCACTCTTACGTAGGTAGAAAAATAGGAGAGAAGCTGTCTTAAATCACTTCAAGACAGCAACCAAAAAGGAGGAAAAAAGGAAAAAAAACCTTCAAAAAGAGTGGGAAAAAAAAGCTTTCTTAAAACAACAAAAGCTTCATATCACTTTAAGTTTTATTTTTGTTTCTGATAGATCAGTGAAGTCTTAAGTTAATAGAATGAAATACTACCAAACAGTGATAACTACACATAATTCTGTTTTCTATTTAATTTTCAGAAACTTTTTCTTTAAAAAAAAAAGAGAGAGAGAAGTTTATTCTGAAACTCTTGATTTAACTTCAAAGTCTTTTAAAAAACCTCAATCCTCCCAGAATGGAAAGTGTTCACCTGTGACCTTCTACCTGGATTTCTTCACTGAATCTACTGAAAGTACAGCGTGAGGATCAAATAGAAACTGGAGTCCCTACTCTTCTCATCACTTGATAAGAGAAGAAACAAAAGTGGCTTTTAGCTCTAATTCACCCAGAAAACAATTCTTTGTATACCTTTGTTACAGGAAACTCCAGGAGACAAATGGTCCTTGTACTTCTCTGTGCTAGGTAGAAACTACATACATTTTGTCAATCTTATTTTCAGATAAAAATGAACAGCCTCTGACCAAGCAAAACAAAAACTGGAGAAGCAAAGAATAAAGCAAGGCTCAATTTCTAAAAGTTTCCTTAACCTAAGAAAACTACTTAATACCAGCAAGATTCCCTGGAAAATTGCCACTGCCACATTCAGCTTCCCAAGTGCAATAATAGGAAAATCTTGACACTAAAGCTGATGGGTATAAAGGCCTTGTGGATCATTCTTCAACAGAGTGAAACAGCCCTCATATTAACTCAGACTCAATGATCACAACGTGTATTCATAGAAAGCCTTATTTTTCCACAGAATGTTTGCATATATATTATCTCAAGCTGACTGTTAATACCTGAAGAGCTTAGAAACAGCTTCCATGAATTCTAAGTTATCCAATGAACCCTTTAAGGACTCAGAGTAAATTTCCATCTGGGCATGGCATGTGATTTCTTTGGCTTCTTTTTCAAGTCTCTTCCTTCTATGTACTTTGTAATCCATCCTTTGAACTACTTGATATAACAACTTACAGTTTAGTATACCGTAGTTCAAAAGCCATTTATTTGTCCTAGACCCTGGGTTACAAAGATGTACATATACAGAGAGTTCCATTGCTTATGGAATTATGGACTAGTTTTAGTAATATGATCACTATAAGACAGTTGCAGAAAATGTTATAGCAGCGTAGAAGATGGGTGCTTGATCCAACTTGGGGCTTCAGGAAGTTGTCTGAACTAAGTCTTTAAAAATCTCTTAATAAGTTTTAAAAATTGTATTTATTTCTTTTTTCCCCTGATTACTAAAATAATACAGTTCCATTACAGAAAATTTGAAAAACACACCCGACAATCACAATCCATCTTTAAAACTGTCAGTCAGGAATAAGCACTTAACATTACAATATTGTCTTTTTCTTTGGGACTATGTGAGTTTATGTGTATATATTTTTCACAGCATTTAGAAAACACTGTACACATATAAACATATATACAATGTTTCCTAAATGCTGTGAAAAATATATACTTTATTCAATCACTGTTACAATCTTACATTTGTCCACATCAGTCTTCAAAGGCAAAACTCCAAAAACATGATTAAAAGCAGCATAACTTACATCCTATTAATATACTGTAATTTATAACATTCCCCTATTATAATAGCATTAGGTTTTATTTTTCTCATTAATTGATACTGTAAATAATCCTGCTTGAACAGCCTTAAATCTGTTTCTTATCCAGATTTGCTTGTTCTCCACACCCACCTATAGTGTGTACCTGTGGGAGCCTCACCTCCCAGGACACAGTTCACCTCTATCACTCCTAGTGCTTCCTGCACCACTCTTTTTTTTGGGGGGGGGATTGGGGGGAGGTTGTAATTTCCTAATGGATGTATGAGAAAAGGTAGTGCCAGCAAGTATGCCAATTGTCTCAAAAAACAACTAGCCTAGGGCTTCCCTGGTGGCGCAGTGGTTGAGAGTCCGCCTGCCGATGTGGGGGACACGGGTTCGTGCCCCGGTCCGGGAAGATCCCACATGCCACGGAGCGGCTGGGCCTGTGAGCCATGGCCGCTGAGCCTGCGCATCCGGAGCCTGTGCTCCGCAACGGGAGAGGCCACAACAGTGAGAGGCCTGCGTACCGCAAAAAAAAAAAAAACAAAACAACTAGCTTCTGAGCAGCCAAAGTCTGTACCCAGGCATATGAGAGAGGCAGGTGTGTCTCCCTACCTGCTCTCAAATGGAAAGGGTGACTCTACTTCATAAGACTGAGTGTGGGATGCCTCCAACTGCTCTTCTATCTCTCCTCTCCCTAGACCGTGGCACTAGGTTAGCTGTCAGTCAGCTTGGACAGCTGAGGGGTTCCATCTTTGTTTTCATAGGAATTTTCAGGAAATGGCTAGCAGTTATTATACAGTTATACTTTATTGCTATTTTTAACTAACATTCCAAGTAAGCCTTGGAAGATGCATAGCAGTTAGCCAGGTAAAGATGGGTGAGAAAGGGCTTCCTGAGAATCTTAACAGCATGAGCAAGGAACCCAAGGAGTAGAAATGCAGGCGACTACAGGCAGTTCTCTAATGTATAAACTTAGAGAAGGGAGGTACAAGACACAAGGCTTGAGGTAGGAAGGGTAGTCAGGTCACAGGTACTACACGCCCTGCAAAGGACCTTGGACCCTAAGGCAAGGTGAATCAAGGTCTGCACTCAGATGAATAACTTTGTTATGACCAGAGTCAAGAGGAAGGACCAACTGTGAGGCTAAAGGAATTCCTGAGAAGAGAGATGATGAGAGCTGAACTCAGGCTATGAGAATACTGAAAAGGAAAAATCAGCTGGACTACAAGGCAGATTTAGTTATGAGCACTCTTTGCTGGCTTCACATTTCCCACCTCCAGCCTTAGTATGCTACCAGAGCACATGTCGCCTTAACCCTCAGGTCAGGGCTACATAAGTCTCGATAGAGAAGGAAGCACACGTCCTAAGGGTTTCACAATTATTTCCGCTGGTGACGAGGGTGGTCACAACTCTGATGGCTGGTAGGTTCCAAACAGCACAGAAAGTACAACTACATATCAGTATCAGTGCCAGACAACAGAAAAAACACTTGTGTTTCTTTTGCAAAGAAGAAAAAAGTGAAGGAGCAGCTTCAAAGTAGGCGGCTGTGAAGTGTTCCCTCACCGCTGCTGTGCATTGCTTCAGTCTTAAAGAGATCATGTGTGTATGGCTGCACATATAAAAATGGTTTCATTAAGAGCCTGCAGTCATTCATTTTGCTTATTAAAGCCACTCCACAATGATACTCACAATAGAAATCTCAGCGGTCCCTAGCAATGACACTAAAATACAATTAATTCCACTTCCCGAGGAATCTATAGGTATGCGCTTGAGGTATTGTGTTAATTGCCGCTGCTTCATACCATGGCTTCAATTAGGAATCAAAATGGGAGCAAAGCAAACATGGATCCCATTAAGTTCCAGAAGACTTAAAACTGAAGTCCCCCCCCACCCCCCGCGCCCCACCATCCTCTTACAATAATTGTAAAGGCAGAGGACTCCATCTGGGGAACTATAGTGACATCCAGTGGCTGTGAAGTAAAACACACCAGTTACAAAACGGGTTGTTATATCATTAGAGAAGGGGAAATATTTGGTGATATACTGATATTTTAAATCCAATGTCTATAAAGCTGCATGTAGTACTAGAAACTCATAATAACACGACCCCAAATCAGGCAAATCAGCAATTTGTAACAAAATCAGGCTATTTATCTGCCTTCCATGATTTACTCTACCTATGAAAATTCTTGGTAGCATACATTAATAACTATGGACAGAGGATATGAAATATTGATATCATATTCAAAGCTCCAAATGTCATATTACCATTCACAATGTGTATAAATTCAACAACAGCCCATTTCCAAAGTGATCCTCTTCTCAGCCAAGATAAATAGCTGGCTCTGCTATAAAGTGGACCAGGCTGGCTCAGTTTGATTCCAATCATTTCAGTACTACCTAGGTTTGTCTGAAAATGTTTTTGAGGTTTCAGAATTTAAGTTTGTATTTATAGCATGCATGAGAGATGCAGATGGAGAGTGAGAGAGACAAACCAACCACAGAATCCCGAAAACACTGGCCTGACCTAGTGAGGTGAGGAAATAACAAACTTGCTTCCACAGAAAATGCATACACTTGAGAATCTGACAGGTACCTAGATTTGTGCAAGGCTGACTCTGGGCCAGGTATTTTTTATCACCGATTCTTTGTATTCTTATGTGTAAAATGGAGATGAAATAAATGTACATTGCAGGGTTGCTATGAGGCTAAATATTGAGAGTGTCTATCAAGATGAATGTGAAACCTCTAAGTAGTGGCCCTGCACACATAAGATGCACATTAATAGTAGCTATCACACATATGCATTCATATTTAAAATACCAATAAAATTGGAGGGGTTTTTGCCACACAAAGTGTCATTCTGAAAACAGACTTTGAATTCCATAACCATATTTTGAATGTCATGTGCTCCCCCTTCTGACCTTAGTAATTTGTGGTGTGTTTTAATGGATCACACACAACAACAGTAGCACATCTATTAACCACATAGCATGTCTCTGAAACTTTCCTAAGCTTATCTGGGATATTAAAGTGAACTTGAGGCAGAACACTCCCCACTCTCATCTATCTCCTAAGTCACAATATTCTTGCCTACAAGGCTTCAGGATCTCACAAACACTAAGCCTTGTACATGTGCAGACCATGACATGAAGATGGTACAATGCGGCATGCGCGACTGGCAGAAATGAGAGATGGGCAAGGATCAAGCCTGGAAGCCACAGATACTTTGATGTAAAAGCAAAACGAAGTTGCTTAGCCTCCAAATGGTCAAAACTTGCGTTCGGGTCTTCTTAGTAGTAGACTTTAAAACTAAGTCAGACCATACTGCTCTCTGACGAAGAGACCTACAGTTACTTTTTCCCTCACTCAGTGTAAAAGTCCAGTCCCTTCCATGGCCTGGGAGACCCTGCATGAGCTGGCTCTGCGGTAGCTCTGTGCAGTCCCTTTCCATTACTTTCCACCTTACTGACTCCCTAAGTCCTGTCTCCTGAACACAAGCACATTGCCACGTCCAGGCCTTCTCACTTGCTGTTCTCTCCTTCTAGAACAATCTTCTATTTATGTGCAAGACCTGCTCCTGTCTGCTTCAGACCTCTACTCAAACATCACGCTGTCAGGGACACCTTCCCTGATCTACTTAAAGTGCATCTCCCAACCAGCCCCGGACTCCCTATCCCTTTCCCTGCCTTCCTTTTCTCCCCAGTGCTAATCACCACCTAAGAGATTGCACATTTTAGTCATGTATCTCTTGTCTTTCTCTTCCCACTAGAATGCAAACTCATGAGGGCACTGCTTTTTGTCTGTTGTGTTCATACTGTACCCCCGGGATCCACACACAAAACAGGCTTGGTGCAAAATAGTCAACAGATATTTGTTAAACTATTGGAGGAAAGCAACAGGGAAAGGCAGGGGGAGTTAGTTCCTAGTTTTTGTGGAATCTGTAAGGTGGAAAGAAAAAAAAAACTAAAAATAATCAGTATTTAAAAAAAAATGCACACATATATAAAAGAAGGTAGTCTAGACAAGTGAACTCATAGGCTAGAGATTATGTTAAAATAGAGAAACTAGGGGTTTCCCTGGTGGTGCAGTGGTTGAGAGTCTGCCTGCCAATGCAGGGGACACGGGTTCGAGCCCTGGTCTGGGAAGATCCCACATGCCGCGGAGCAACTAGGCCCGTGAGCCACAACTACTGAGCCTGCGCGTCTGGAGCTTGTGCTCCGCAACAAGAGAGGCCGCGATAGTGAGAGGCCTGTGCACCGCGATGAAGAGTGGTCCCCGCTTGCCACAACTAGGGGAAGCCCTCGCACAGAAACGAAGACCCAACACAGCAAAAATAAATAAATAAATTAATAAACTCTTAAAAAAAAATAGAGAAACTGAAGAAAGTTATCTCAGCGTTGTGAAATAATGGATAATATTGTTTAATTCCTGACATCTTTATTTCTGTTATTTACAGTGAGCTGAATTATTTTTGTATTAAATATATTTTTTTTAAATAATAGACCACCTCTTCACTTTTAGAATTCTATTTATTGAAAACTCATCATTTTAATCAAAGAGAGGTCAAGAATGTCTCCTGAACAACATGCAAAGCTCACTAGCTGGTCACCAAAGTTTTGGCAAATGATTTGTCCTTTGGTTCTTTACATCATCACCACTAAAAGAAGATTTGCAGTTGAATATGTCAGTGCTTCATTCTATTGACAAAGGGCATCAGTAGCTGCACAGCATATTTAAGGGGCAGAAACACCCCACTCTAGTTCTTTTAGTTCATTTTAACATGCAAATAGCAAAAATGTTTCTGAATACTACTCTTAGGTTGAATAGCTACTACAAGAGTATTTATAAGCTACACACACACAAATAAAATTCAAAGACACACTGGTTTTACATTTGATGCTGAGGAAGACCACAGCATCTTAAGAGTTGTTATTCTCTTGTTATATTTTTAAAGAATTAGAAGAAAGAAAAAGAATAAAAACTGTTTCTCAAGAGTTTAGTTGGATATTCATTAACTCTTATTATCTAACATCTCAGTGTATCCTTACGGAAATAAAGCAGCAGATTTTTTTTAAAAAGGAACGGAAGGTGAAAAATCTAATATACATTAGTATTTGGGTAGCATTAGTGTCTGCAATTTTTCTACTGTATAAAGTTTTTATCTGAGTAAAAACAAAGAGAAAAAAAAGAACAGAGAAAAGCTCTGGAACTAAATTTCTTTCTCATAAGCTTTGGTCTAATGCATGGTTAATGAAGCCATGAGACAATATTCTCACATCTTTGATTTTATTTCAGCAGTTTCCAGAAAATACAGTAATGGAGAAATATATTTCTATTCAATGCCTAAAAGTTTATATTTAGCATGTAGCTCAAATTAATTCTCAATGTTCCATTTTAAGCTTCTACATTAAAAGACTTGCACAAATCTTTTTATTCCTCACATGACTTGCCGCGGTCTCTGTGAAAACTGCTTCTTGGTTTATAAAGTAGATTTTATTACTGAACTTCAAGCTCTTTGTTAGGGATAAATTGTAGTGACTATAACTGCAAAAGATGTTTAATGACTTTTAAACTCTCTCCAAAAGAAAAATTTAAGAGTATAAAATACTGTAATTATATATTATACTAATTGAGAGCTATATTTCTAGAAGCATAAGCAAACAAAATAGTTTGGAATTATAGCAGGTACCTGTTGAGAGTTAACACCATACTTCTGAGAGTAATGATCATGAATAGAAGTTAAATTAGTCACAAATGGCAATGAAGAAAATATATGTTGAACTTTTTCTGCCCTACGAGGGTGAGACAGCAAGTCACACGGACCAGTATAGCATACCTTCAGAATTCAAGTTTTCTTGGAAGGTACATGCTCAGCTGTGGAGATCAGCTGACATGTAGCTCATCAACTATCAAACAGGGGGTGGGAGGGTGGGTTGAGGTTCAGAATCCCTGTGGAGACTGTCAAACTATCCAAACTTCTTTTCCACAGCCTTCCCTCTGTCCTCTTCCTGAGGTCCTGACACATCCTTGGACAGCAGTCTTCAAATTGGAAGTACTATAGACACTTCCTGAATGGTTCAGGGAATGCAAGGGACTTTAAATGAACCATTTTCCAGAATCTTTTAAAAACGGATCCTCCTAAGAATATACCTTTTCTGCCAACATCATCTTTATTGCATTTCATAAGACAAAGGCAAACTTCTCATCCGAACTGAACCTTACTTTGGTACGCTGCTCTGAGGTGTAAACCCTCTATGTATCAAACGAAGGAAAATTTTTATATATTGGTAGCTAGCTATGCAAGAAAGTGAATGACTCTCATGACTAGGTATAAAATTCTCAATTCTTTAAACAAATTGAAGGGACAAATTGTCCTGTCATTGACAACTTATTTAAAATAATTTTGAATAAGTTGTTTATTACTAAAAGTTGTTAGACATACAATGCAAAGGAGTTGATGGTAGGCTAAATAATAGCCCCCTAAAGATATCATCTTAATCCCTGAAACCTGTGAATGTTACCTTACATGGTAAAAAAATGAAAACAAAACAAAACTTTGCAGGTATCATTGATTTAAGGATCTTGAAGTGCAGTGATTATCCTGGATTATTATGGATAAAGCCTAAATGCTACTATCTTATAAGAGAGAGGTAGAGGAAGACTGCACACAGACAGAAGAGAACACAGTGTGACCATGGAGGTAGAGATTAGAGTGATGCAGCCATAGCCAAGGCATGCCAGCAGCCACAAGAAGCTAGAAGAGGCAGGAAATGGATTCTCTCCTTGAACCTCCAGAGGAAGCTCATCCCTGAAGATACCTTGATTTTAATCCATTGATGCTGATTTCAGACTTCTGGCCTCCAGAAATGTAACGGAATAAACTTCGGTTGTTTCAGGCCACTGAGATTATGCTAATTTGTTACAGCAGCCAAGGGAAACTAATACAAAATTCAAAGAATCAAATGGCACTGCCATAACAAACTCCTTCCTTTCTCACCTACCTATTATGGGGACATGTTTTTTAACAGCAGTATTTGTAAAAATAAGAAAGGGGAGATAAAATTGTCACCAAATTCTGTCCCATGCTAGCAGAAGAATGAAAATTCTTTATAACTTATTAAAAGATATGAGGGGAAAAGCCTCTACAGTTCACAATACAGAGATATATTTCCAACCGCAAATAAATACGATTATGTTTTATGTTTATGACTTTAAGATGTAAAGGATTACTCATTCTTCAAGAAAAATTTAGGGTGTACAGTCCCATAAAGAGAACTACCACTGTGGATATTTCCCACGTCTGCACTACAATCAATTCAAAAAGTAGTCCAAATAACAGCATATTTTATTGACCTCTCAAAAAATGTTCATTGTGCTACTAAAGATTATTATGAGATGTATCTTTCCATCAGTTTAGACTCTATGGTTTAGCTCCCAAATTTCCACACATCATTATTTAAACCAGGAAGGGTGGTAAATTTGTAATATTTCTATTCTTATGTCCATTTTGTGCTACTTTATTTTTCTCTCAACTACCAACCCAAAAATAAAAAACAAAGAAAAGGACTATCCATAATTGTCCTCTATTTTTCTACAAGTGAAGAAAACCTTTGCCATATGATCAAACTATAAGGGACAGAAAAGCAATGATATGACTATGATTTTGTATCCTTACCTAGACCTATGTGAGGCAGGTGCTCAAAAAGGGTCCAGCTGTGGTCATCAATGTAATGATTCTTCAGGATCAACAGCTGGCAAACATCTCGGGCAGTTATGTCACTGGGTACCTCTAAAGCCCTGCTGGTTTCATCTTCACTGTATACTTTAATTACCTGTGTAGGTAGAAATTAAAAAATGAGCTAAAATAGTCTATTAAAAATAGCATTCTAATAAGTCATCAAACTTGTCAGTTGAGCTAATTACAAATTCCTTATACAGTTTGTTTCACATCTAATTTTCTTATACATGGAGTAAATGTTGCCCATCCAAGACTTGTTTATAATATGTGTCAAAGTCACTCTGTCTGACAACTTCCAATCTCTTCTCTTCAGTGTCTAAACTGGAGGCCACTCAATGACCATTCAATGTCATTTCCCACCACTCTGATATGTAACTAAAAAGCTACATATCTCTTAACAATACTTTAAATTTTCCACTCCATATTTAAATCTGTAAATAATCCAAGTAACGTGGGTGATTTATTCCCAGATATACATGTTGTAACAGCAGTAAATAGAATATAAAGATTTCTCTATATCAGGTTATAGAAATTTTGGCAAAGACTGGCTAGACGTTCACCAAATCCTTTTTCTTTTCTCCCTTGCAATTAGTTGTGTCCATGGGATTGAGTTTTAGTCAATGAGATGTAAGGACATGCAGTGTTGCACCTCCAGACCTAATCCATAAAAATTTCCCATATACTGTCATCCATTCTCTTACGCCAGCCTCTCACTGAATGGAAATGATGACAAAGACCTAAAGAGGAGAGCAGAGCCATGGGACAGAAGGAGACTTTGTCTCTGAATGACCACATGGAAGGTGCCCAACTAGGAATGCCCACATGTAACTTTGACATGAGCAAGAAATAAACTTTTAGTCTGTTAACTCACTGTGATTCTTTATTTATCTATTACAGCAGCTAATGTCACCCCAAATCATATAGAAGTAGAGAGTTTCATATACAACACTCCCATCAACATTTACCAAGTTATGCTATGTGCTAGAATTTCCACTACTAACTGTGATATGTCATTTATAAATTAAATTAATTATAATAAGCTAAATACCTATGAAAATAGTATAGTAAGATCAACACACACAGAAGTAGGAAATTGTAAGAGAATTCAACATAAGAAATACACCTTATAAAAATATAGACATTTAAACATTTTCAGTAATTCAAACAAATGAAAATTAAAATGATGTATCAATTCTCTATCGATTATTTTTCTAATTATGTGTAATGACAGTGGAATGAAATAGTTGCTCTCTTACAATGACAGGAGTGATATAAATTGGTAAAACTATTTTGTACACCTGTTGGAAAGTATTTATCGAAAGCATTAAAAGGTCCATTCCTTTGACTCAGTAATTTCACTTAGGCAAACTATCTCAATAAATCTGTCATAACTGTAGAAAACAGTTTTAGGCATAGACTTATTCAGCAAAGCATTATATATAATTCTATCAACCTAAATATACAACAACAAAAGAATGGTAAACTATAGTACTTTCACAAAATGGAATATTATAAGGTGCTTAAAAATGTTATTCAAGGAAATAATATAAGAACTTTAAAAAAAATTCCTAAGTAAAATCAGATCATGACACCAAAGTATACGTTACGCAGTAGAGTGCAGGCTTATCTGTTGGACTGGCTACCAGGCACCTATTCCTCTTCTAAGAGCATTCTGATTATCTTTTAGAGACCCACTCCCTCCCTCACCATTAGTCTTTGTGATTCTGGCAGCTCTACTTTCAGCTCAGTGATGGTATAGTGGAGCTGCTGGAACGGGCTTGCAAGAGGTGATTGTTAAACATTCAGGAACTCTGCAAGCCAGGCATCTTGAAATCAGCTATGGTGGGAGTACACCAAAGAAACTGGCAAATGCTACAAATAAGGCCTTTTTTTAAAAAAAATATATTTTTATAGCCAGTTTACCAGTGCATGACTGCCTCAGCTTCACATAGTTGTTATCCAAATTGATCAATTAACACCCAGAATCCCTCTGGCGACAGTAACTATTTCAGAGATGGGCACATGACCTAATCAGAGTCAGTCAGGGCCAATCTAGACATCCGTTCACATAACCATAAAGTGAGCCCCCTTTTCCACTGGGCAGGTGTAGGGTGAAGCTGCTACTGTTCATGAAGAGAAAGACTGTGGGAAAATGGGGCCCACATGGAGTAAACCATGCCAAGAGATGAAAAGGGTCCTGAGAATATCATTGGGCCCCTGGACCAAGGAATACTTGAATTGTGTTTTTTAATCATATGTGTGCCATGAAGCTGTAAGTTTCTAGTGGTAATATCCACCTACTTATATCTCTTGTTCTAGCCAAAGACCTTCTCCAACTCTTTGTCCATACTGCTAGGGGAATAAACTTTCTAATAGCCAATCACATCAGGTCATTCTTCTAAAATTCTTCAGTGGCTCCTTGTTGTCCTAACTCAAGCAGCTCATTGTGTTTATTAAGACCCCATGCAAAGCGTACATCCTTTGCTAAGTGTTTTATTATAAGGCTGTCCTTGGGCTTCCCTGGCAGCACAGTGGTTACAAATCCGCCTGCGAATGCAGGGGACACGGGTTCGAGCACTAGTCTGGGAAGATCCCACATGCCGCGGAGCAACTAAGCCCATGTGCCACAACTACATAGCCTGTGCTCTAGAGCCCGCGAGTCACAACTACTGAGCCTGCGTGCCACAACTACTGAAGCCCGCGTGCCTAGAGCCCCTGCTCTGCAACAAGAGAAGCCGCCGCAATGAGAAGCCCGCGCACCGCAACGAAGAGTAGCCCCCGCTTGCCTCAACTAAAGAAAGCCCACTTGCAGCAACAAAGACCCAACACAGCCAAAAATAAATAAATAATAAATAAAAATAAAGTTCCCTTTAAAAATATATATATATATATATATATATATAAGGCTGTCATAGAGTTGGCTGTTGCCCTCAGAGAGCTAAAGCATAGTGGGGAAAGCAGTATTAAAAACAACAGTCACAAAGTAGGACATAAAAATTCAGTATGTTACTAAATCATATAATGGGGGTTAGGAGAGACCTGAAAGATATCCATGAAAAAGTGATATTCAGGCCAAGACCTGAAGAAGGAGTGGGCAGTAGCTAGGCAAAGAGAGGGTAAGAGCATTTCAAGCTAAGGGAACCAAAGCCATGCAAAGTCCGTGGGGCAAGAAGAAACTTGCCAGATTCTAAGGATTAAGAGGAGTCAGGGGGCTTCCCTGGTGGTGCAGTGGTTGAGAGTCCGCCTGCCGATGCAGGGGAGGCGGGTTCGTGCCCCAGTCCGGGAAGATCCCACATGGCGTGGAGCGCCTGGGCCCGTGAGCCATGGCTGCTGAGCCTATGCGTCCGGAGCCTGTGCTCCGCAACGGGAGAGGCCACAACAGTGAGAGGCCTGCGTACCGGAAAAAAAAAGTCATCAGGGACGGCAAGTAGGGAGCATGGCCCTGAGGGAGATGAAGTGGTAAGCTCGACCATAGTAACAGGGATGCAAGATCCTCAGCTCAGAATTGACTTAAGAATCATTGAGCTTATAGGTGGTAAACTTGTGGATATGGATATATCTGACAAGGGAGAAAAGGAAGAAGCATGAGAAAAGAAAGAATCTAGGGCTGAACCCTGAGAAATTGCAATATTTAATGGTGAGTTAGAGGCAAGAAAGCCTGAAAGATAAAGAGAGATAGAGAACCAGGGAACTGGGACCCCATGGAATAAAGCCCAAACTCTTCAGCACGCACACAGCATGCACACTCCCCAGCAAATCAGCCTATGGAACAGGTCACTCTGACCTTAGCCAAATATGGTAAACATTTGCAACCTCTTCTTTCTATTTGCTCATGAGGTATCCTCTACCTGAAATCTTTGCCCCAGCCACCAACAATATGCTTTATTTGGCAAATTCCTACTTATCATTTGGCCCCAGTTCCCACAGCACTTCCTCCAGAAAGTCTCCCCTGACTGCCCACGGCTTTATAATGGGTCCCTCTTAGAGCTCTTACTTTGTAATTTTCTACTTGAATATCTTTCTCCTCAACTGCACTAGTAAGTTCCTTTAAGGAAAATCTACATTTACTCCCCATATGACATGATATCCCAGGGACCTAGCCCAAGCCAATGTATGGCTTAATAAAGATCTTTGGAACAAATGAACTTTGTACCCCTGCAAAGCCTACCAAAATGTTTTGCACATAACAGGTACTCAATACATATTTGTAAATTTTAATTTAAAAATCTTTTCTGTCACAAAGTATATGATTGATTAAATTTTAATCCTCAGGAAATTAAAATTCTTCTTAAAGAGCAAAAGATATACAATTTTTCTTATAAATAATCCTAGGTAAGAATTGACTTAATATTGCCATTAGCAGGCAGTTCTGAGTTTTGAAGTCACTGAGGCAGCTGTGAAGTCACATGAAAAAGGCTATGAAAATACACTGCCAAAATCAGGTGCAAGTGTCTGAGCTCTCACTTCAATTCCTTCATTTTTTGGTTAACACATGTGGTTCATGAAGATCCCAAGATCTCTTTGGAATCTCAGTGCTCCCATGATTGCATCTGGGTAGGCTATTGTTTTTAAGTTTGTGCCTTCAGTGCCTTCACACAAATCTCAGTGCCAGACAATTGCTGAGATGCTAAGAAATGCCATCCACCATGCTGCTGTGGTTAACACTGACTGGGTCAGACACTGGTGGGTGCTCTTGCCAAAAGCAACATGAAGACAACCAGTCCTGAGAGGAAAAGAAGATCCGACCCTGGGGCTGCTCCTTCATGTGGAGCAATGATGAGCTGCCATTTCAGTGCCCTCAGAGGCCACTGCTCATTCCACACCAGGAAACAGGGGGTTGGGAATGACCTGGTGGCCACGAGACAGGTTCCTGAGACTTCCTGACTACCCCAGGCTTTCTTACAATAAATGCCCATCACCTGGGGTAACAGAAGCATGCCTCTTATTTTTCATGCTCTAGTTTTTATATCAGAGGAATTAACAAATGAAAATCTGGAGACATTCTGAAGTCTAAGCCAAATTCAAGAAGAGGGCAAGAATAGAGTAAGAGGTAAAGTTGGGGAAAATGAAGAAGATACCTAACCAATTAGAAATGCCATTAATCTCTTCAGTTGATTTTGCTGCAAATTGGAAAGAAATAAGTTGCCAAGAACTGAGACACATAAATTTAGAAGGACGAGGCTAACTTAAATTTCTGGAATAAGTGCATGTACTCATTTTTTAAATTAATAACACCTGTTAGGAGAAAAACAATACTTTTGTTTGAGCTCCATTTCAAACTCTTCTTCTTAAAAAAAATAATCCCATTTAATGCTGACATTTGTCCAAACTACACATTCATCTATGAACGATAAAAACTTATTTTGGTTGATCTTCCACAGCAGTAAGTCCCTGTCATCTCTCAGATTTATTCAGTACTTATGAAAAATTCCTTACACTACTGATGGGGAGGCTTTGTTAAAAAATCTCATTTTTATTTCTATTTATTTCTCCTTGAAATATATGAAAAAGGGAAAGATAATCTAAGCCTTAACTCTCTAGTAGAGTTGAACATGCCAAAAATATTACTATACTAAACCTTCCTGTTTAAGAAAAAAAGTCAAGTCATAAGTAAAGATATTGATATAAGACTAGTACGGATTAAAACTAAGGTACAAACTTTTTTTTTTTTTTGCGGTACGCCGGCCTCTCTGTTGCGGCCTCTCCCGTTGTGGAGCACAGGCTCCGGACACGCAGGCTCAGCGGCCATGGCTCACGGGCCCAGCTGCTCTGCGGCATGTGGGATCCTCCTGGACCGGGGCACAAACCTGTGTCCCCTGCATCAGCAGGCGGACTCTCAACCACTGCGCCACCAGGGAAGCCCATGTACAAACTTTTGTGATCATGTAAAAACCAAATGGCAGGGCTGCTCTTAAGAATCATTGGAGTAAAATAGTGGTATCCTGTTTCCTCTACATACTGAAAGGTGAAAAGACATCTGAAGGTCATATAATCATGCTATTTAATAAAGGGATATTATACATTCCCAGTTCAGTGGCCCAAATCCCCACCTTGCTATATAAAGTAAAAAATAGCGTAAGAAGAATTCATATCAATTGATCCACGAGATCATTTGCAATTGTATGCCAGCAGGAAGAAATCCTGCCTGGACCCTAAAGAAGAACAGGAACTTTCTTTATCTCATCAATGAGCAGACACACTTGATTAGCAAGAAAGACATGCACTGATAAGATCTGTCTATAACATCCCGCCAGCAGGAACAGAGAGAGCTCCCAAGGACAGCCAGCAGTGTACACAGGCTGTGTTGAGGAAGCCCTCAGTGTCACTGTAATCCTGACAATCAGAGCAACCTTGGCCTTTAGAGTGGTTTACAGCTTCAAAAACTGTGCCGGGAGCATATGGCATCTAGCAATGAAAATGTAATATAAAGACACAGTAGCCCCTGCAGAGAATATGCTGGAATGTGGGTGGAGCAGATCTCTGTTTTGGCTGACATCCTTATCAAGGCAGTTTATATACTTTATACCTCAACTCCCCTAGGCTGCCCTCCATAAAAAGTAAGTGGAGGCAAGAGATTAAAAAATTAACATAACTCATTTTGAAAGCAGTAGACACAACAATGTTGAAATACACAGAGCAAGAAATGGTTAACTTTTCAGAAAAGAAGTTTGAGGCCCCTAAAGCCAAGGGACTAAAAGAGATGAACTATTTAAAATATAAGACAAAGGCCATTTCTGAAAACACAGAGCCTGAGTTTGAAAATCAATTCAATATGTATTGCTTTCTCCCCAAAGCACACATAGTATTCATCTGCTATAATCCCCGGAAATTCTGATTCTCAGAACAGATTACGTGGAAAGCTTCAGGAAAGCACTGGGCAGAGGCTAAGCGGTCAGCCTTTCTCCTCCTTCCTGCAGACCCAAGAAAGTGATGGAATGGGATGCCTCATTCCTTTCCAAACTGGATTCATCCTAGAATATGTGAAAAAAAACTCAGGGTTGTCATCTGGTCATTTGGCAATGCCACAGAGCAGAAAGGGGCATTGGACCCACTGGTAAGTAACTAGCTACTTAGTCGCTTATCCTTTGTTTCTTCAGAGAAGAAAGGAGGCAAAATGGGATAATTATTCAGCAGGTAAAAAACGAGCACAGATTAAACATAACTATATGAGCAAGAATCCATAGGATGAAGTGAGAGACTTTTTTTTAGAAAAAGAAGAAAGAAAGAGCAAAAGAGAAGGAAAAAGACGGTTGGGCATGGTTATCTTCGGTGTCAAAGTTTCTATTTGGGGAGAATTTAAATTTGATTTTTAGATTAACTACATTTAAATACCACATTTAATATTTAATTAAATATTAATTCTTATTAATTAATATTTAATTTAAAATAATTTAAACACCATTATTTAAATACCAAGATCTTACCGCAATGAAAAGTATACAACTTTTCAACAGAAAAATAAATGCATTTATTATATCTATTAATTATATATATTGCTTATATAAAATTAATAGAAAATAAGAAACAAGGCCCATAGAAATTTGATTTCAACTAGGTCCCAAGGTAAAGCTTATTTCTCCCACTCTTTAAAATTTTATCATCCAAGTACAGTAAGATTATAAAGCCATCTTTTAATGTTTCAGATTTTTTTCTCCATTATTTTTAACAGATAGGCAATGTACCTAAATCAGTGAAATATTTTTATATAGAGGTCAGGGCAGCCCTGGATTTTTATGTTCTTCTAAATAAGGAATGTAGTGTCCTAAGATAAGAGAAGACAGTCTTAGATGTTTTGAATTAAGCAACTCAATATGTTCCCTTGAAGGGAAATGGCAAATAATATATTCATTATTACTTATTTGAAACCTCTAACAAAATGTTATATTTAAAAACAAAGACTGTTCCCAAAGATCCTAACAGCTCAAGAAAAGCTGTTGCTTCCATATTGCTATCCTTCATTATTTTGCTAGCTGTCAAATATTTATTAAGAGCAAAACAGTACATAGTTTAGAGAAATCAGGTCATAGGGAATCAAATTATCTCCATTGAAAGAGATATTCAACTACATATTTTATTTGAGCATGAGCAGTACATGTTCATTAACTCAAAATAGATATTGTCACAATATCAGAATTACAGGAATTGATTGACATAAACAGGTCCATTTCATATCCATGTGGCCCCTTTCAACTTTATTCCCTATAATCCTTTCCTTATTCTCTAACTCTGACCATACATTTTCTCAGTTTCTTGAAATAGCTATGCTCCTTCCTGACACAGGGCCTTTGCACCTACTACTGCTGCCTAGAATACTGTCCACCCACCTCCTATTTCTTATCCCTCAGATAAACCATTCATTCTGTGGGGAAGTTTTCAATTCTACTCCCAGTTTAGGTCCAGGCCCTTTGTTTCACGTATGCATATGTGCAACTACATAATTATTATCCATAAGCTTCTACTACTCAGCATGCTACATGACACCAGGAATAATGTCAATATGTGCTTCCCACTGTGTCCCCAGCAGTCAGCATGGGGCCTGGCACAGTGTAAATATCCCTTTAGGGACGACTGACACCGTCAAGAATGGCCCTATAGGAGACAATATTAGGGATTCCAAAACAGTAGCTTGGAAACCTCACAGGGTTTAAAAACCTCTAGGGAGGAAAGGACACACATGGGACCAAAGAGAAAACATAGGCAAGTTTTCAAGAAATCTGCAGACTGAACAAAGGTAGATAAGGTGACTTCTCGGGCCCATTTTAAGTCTGGGACTGAGAATTAAAAAAATAAAATAAAAAGAACATCTGCGTGGAACAAGTATCATGAGCAAAGATACTGAGGACTGAAGAGGCAAAAAATACACATGGAACAAAAAATACACAGAGACCACTCTCCTGAGATCAGAGGGACTGAGTTATGAGGAAGAGGTGAGGAAGCACAGGTGCACAGGTGCTGGAAGGTCTGTGGAAGAAGCATCTTTGCCCAGCACTGCTAGACACTGTTTTCTATCACTGCAAACTAGCAAGGAGGTCACCCCAAGAGGGGATCCTTTTTAAGATCACAAATTATAAAGTAGCTTTTTTCAATGGTTGGAAATAAAGAGTTAAATTTTAAAAAGACAGTTTTACCAGAATAAGATTATAAAATGATAAGAGAATAATGGTAAGTAACTACATGGTGAGCTAATCATTTAGGAACAAATTCGGCTCTAAGTAATAGAAAAATCTACCCAACAATGGTTTATTGATCAAATTAAAGGTTTGGGTTTTTTTCTCACATTTGAAACCAGAGGCGGATAGTTCAGGGTCTGGTGAGGCAGTTCCATCAAGTGACCATGGATCCAGGCTCTTTCCACAATCCTCAGGGTCACAAGATGAATCATCCCCACACCACCTCTGTAAAAACTCTGGACTTGTACACATTTGTACACATTTGTAGGTCATTACATTTCAGCAGGAACATTAGAGGGCATGCGGGGATAAAAGAGATTAACTAATTCAGAGTTAAAGGACCTGTGTGGCTGGGGATCCATACAGATCTTCTGCAAGTTCTGTATGAATTCAAAATGCAAAGATGAAGCTTTATGCTGTATGAATTCATTTCCCATCCAGCATCAGGCCCACGAGGCCCAGTGTGGCCTTGCTACTGGAAATGCCCCAAACTTGGCACGGCAGGGGATTTAGCACTGTCCCACCTGACTGTCTAGATCAATGACACTGCCAAATCATGCCACGTCTAGGCTTCCAACCAAGAGAAGAAAGCCTGTCTGCAGGCAAAGGGGGGCCCAGAGAGTCTCCTTGAAGCCCCTGTGCTCTGCTCTGTTCTTGACCCTCTCTGCTCTCCTTCTCAGGCCAAGAGCCTGGAAGCCTGCACCTTCCTTGGGCTTTCTTTCTCCCTAGGGGATAGCAAGAAAGACCCTAACTCAAGCGGGTGCTCAGTTTTATAAAGCAAGAAATCAGAAGCCCTTTCAGTGTGCTCTTTACATGGTAAAAAAAAAAAAAAAAAAAAAAAAGGAAAAAGAAACAGCTCTAACTTCATTATAAAAGAAAGCAAACATTAAAACCTAAGCCTAAAAATATCCCAAACCATGGATGCACACATATACATATGTATATATTCATGTTATTTTAGGACCTAAATCCAATACGAATAATAAAGAGGGTCAAATCACAAATCCCACTCTAACATTTCCAGTGACTTCATCAAAGGAGCGTTCTCTGAAGCCTCAGTGTTTTTAAAACTCATGTAATTCCTGTGAAGATGCCAGTGCTGACTAATTCACCTTTGAAGTTTAAAAGAAAAAAAACCCTTCACAAGTGCTAATGCTTATTCATATTCAAAGCAGAAAACCACTGGTCATGCTTATGTTGGACACAATGTTATTCCAGTATCTCATTTCAGTTTTTCAGCAGTCGTTTGTTCCCAGAATAACCATAAGACATGCCTAAGTGAAAAAGTTAATAACTGTTTCACACAGTGAGAAAGAAGGACAAGTTGGAGAGGGGTGAAGGGAGAAGTGTTTGGAAGAGAGGGGAAAACACGAGAGGAGAGAGAATATTTATCAGAGTCCAGGACACATCACACTTTTTATTGTTAATTCTTGAGCTGTCTGGCATCAACTGAAGCACTTTTAGGAACTACCTTGTTTCACTGATTTTTAAAAGCACATCTTCTCACATTTAACTTCTCTGTAACTTAGACGTAACTTACCATCAATGGTATGTCATAATTTAATTGGAAGCATATAAGATAAGGATGCTTCTTGTAATTTAAGGTGCCATAGAACCAATGAAATATGCTATATTCAGTCTTTCTGGTACATCTAGGGGGTATTATTTTATGAACTTACCATGCAAACTATCACTTTCTAGATCTAACATTCCCATACTGTGATAGCACTAGGAATAACTGATTTATATCTATTTTTGTAATTTTATCTTTCCCTCACTTTTCTCAATATTTATTTTATATCAGTGCAAAGCATGTGCATCAGTGTAAAACATGTATATTCCTGTAAAAGAAATGGAATCAATACTGTTAGAATCATAAAATACTAAAGGTTAGGACTCTTAGAAAACACCTCCTGAAATCTTCTCATTCTACAAGTGAAGAAGCTGAGACTGAAGAGGACCTGACTTGCCGGGGGATCTCCAGCTGGTCACTGGCAGAACCAGCCAGGGAACCCCAATCTCTGGGCTCGTACCTCATCCTGTTTTTTCCACTCTGCTTACCTAATTTTCATGCTGCTTTAAGCTGCTGCTTCGACACAACATCTTGCATAAAAGCATTAGATAACTAAAAACCCAAATATAAGTTTGCATGTATGTCCCAAAGCACCCAGCTTTTTGAATGTCAAAAAAGGTTATTCTTTGTGTTTCACTTTTTTTAGCACAACTTGCCAGAAAAATTGCGTATATAGAAACAGCCAGCAGAGGGAGTCTTTATTTCTTGGTGCAAATAGAGAAAGAAAACAATGCTTTGAAAATTACAGCTTTAACATTGTTAACCCTATAGAGGTACTGCTTAAAATAGTTGCAAGCTTCTAAAAAATTTAAATCTATTTTTAAACATTCTTAACTATTTGAATTTTTAAGATAAATTATGTCTACATCTTTAATAAGAAGGGTTGGGGATGGGTTGGAGTGGCATATATATAGTCACTTCAGGTGGTATATAATATAAAGTCCCCTTTCCTGCAACTCAAGCTGGAGATCCTCCTTGGCATTTAGAATGGTGATGTCCAAATTTTTCTTCAAATCCTGATAGAACCATCCAAACTAACTTGACTTCTGAAACTATAAAATAATATTCCTGATATTTCACAAATACAACTGAATATATATGCCCAAAAATGCAGGCCCAATTAGGAGGCTTATCAAGAATATAGGACAATGCTGTTTAGCCAAAATGGTTTTTTAATTGCTCTTTTGAAACCGTCATAAGAGAAAGCATTTTTAATATCATACAGGGGTAGAAAATCTTTATCTTTCAGAGGGTTTAATACCCGAAATATCTGAAATAACCAAAAGACTTACTTCTTGTTTTTTCTGCCAAAACAGATTCTTATTTTCTAGATCTGGCTTAGGGTGCTGGGGTACCGCCAGGAGAGCCAGCCCTAAGACCGCTCCCCCCAAGCAAGAGTCTTAGACTGTTAATCAGCTCAGCTATTTTTAATCTGCCTTCATTGCCAAACGTGGACCAGACACTGTAGTTTGCAAACTAATATGAGGCATGGCCCTCATTCTCATGAAGGTTCAGTCCAGGTGCTTGTGGCGATGGTGCACTCCAGAATCTGCTCTGGGATCAGATCCTACACCATTAGCTTATCAATGATGAGTCTCAGATTCCTCATCCTGTAAAATGGGCAAAATGGTGGCAAACTGATAGCACTCAATTCATAAGAGTGACTATTATTATAAATTTTTTAAAGCAAAATTAGTAAGTCCCAAGAGATTCCTACTGAGCTCCCAGGAACTCTGACATATGGTTTACTCACTATATCTTTGAGGTGGGGTAAGACTGGAGTGTACAATGAGGAAAAAATAACTAGGAGGGCAACAGACAGACAGGTAAAAAAAAAAAGGGGGTGAGATTTGTCTGATGAGTAGACTATAGGTGAAAGGCAAGGGCACTGCAGCTGTGCAGTGGAGCGCAGCTCTGCATCACATGTGTGCCCATCAATTCTGACAGGCAGCCCCTGTGCGGGGCGGGGCCCACCTGGGCTCAGTCCTGACTTGTCATTCATTAGCACTGTGCTTTGGGTAAGATACTTAACTTCTCCAGGGCTCACTTTTCTCATCCCAGCCTGGGTTTGTCCACCAATCTTGTAGGGTTCTTATGAGGATTAAAGAGAGTGTAATCAGCGCTGAACACAGTACAGCTGTTTTTATTTCTACTGGTGTGGAGGGCAGGGAGTGCTCAAAATTGCTCACAGGAACGAGCTGGGAGGGAGGGAGTGGGTGGAGACAGAGCTTATGAAAAAGCAAGGTGGACCAGCTGAGGTAGGCCCTGAGTGCACAAGGTATGCAATCCAGGAAAAAGGAAATGAATGCCACAGAGACACAAATGCAGAGATGGAAATGCCAATGACAGGTCAGTATCAAAAAAGCCCAATTTTGTTTTTTCAAAAATTGTGTTTATTCAATGAATAGTAATTACATCCCAACTTTGTACATTCCCTGTGCTGGGCACTTGAGTCTAATGATGATCAAAGATGACACAGCCTCTACCATCATATAGCTCACATTCCAGTAATGTCACCTCTGTCTACTGAAACAATGTCTTAACACTAGGTACAACTGTACCTCTTTCAAATATGTAAGCCAGAAGTCCCTGCCTGATATTCCCTAGGAGAGTGAAAGAAGTAATCTAACCACCTATCTTATTCTATTTAAATCTACATTCCCAGATTTTTTTAAAAAATATTTATCAGCATATAGTAGTTGGATTAATTTTTTTTAATTCAAATTAGAGTCTGTATACAGAAAGTAAGCAGAGGGAACAAGAATTTGAGAGGCATACTGTCTTTCTTTCCCTGGCTGCATTGTATCAAGGACAACTACTTTTTGTTTGATTCATTTGCTACAAGAAAACTTTTGGATAACTATCAATACTTAATAGGATAGAGCCCCCCCCCAAAAAAAAATAATTTAAATCATGGTAAGAGGGAGATTTTAAACCATTTATGAAACTAGTAACACATGCCATTCCCCAGATAAGGGGGAAAAAAAGAAATTCACATTTGTTGAGCTTCTACTACTACGTGTCAAGTACTTCTAAATATTTATCCTATTTAATCCTCACAACTGTTCTGTGAGGAAGCATCATTATCCACAAAACAGAGAAACTGAATTTTTGAAAGGTTTAAAAGAAGACACCTAAAGTCACAACACTGATCAGTGACAGAGCTGAGCTCAAACTCAGGGTTTCCTGGCTAAAACACACAAACAATCTCCACTACAGCACACTTCGTAAAAACTCACTTTTAGGGAAAGGAAACATTTTGTGAAAACACAAAATCCATTCATCTATGTGGTACCCTTCCTGGGTGAATATGCAACTATGTTACCCTGTATAAAAATTAAAAGGGCAGAAGAAAGATCAAGGTTTAGGGAGAATGAGAGCTCCAGGTAAACAGCAATAATAGTGCTCACTACCACTTCACAACCACTCTCCAAGCAAGCCAGCCATCTAAACTCAGGTCTCCATCTATGCATTCCATTACCCTCCCCTACACAGGAAATCTGCTCTCTCCCCACTCACTACACCTTCTACTAGCTCCAATCAAGTGACAGAATACATTTGTTCAAAAAGCATAACTATATTCTATACCGGGCAAGACAATAATAAAAATCCAAGGGACAAACATTTTCTGCATGCCTAATACACAGGGGTCACTGGCAGTGGAGACAGCTAGTTCCCCACCAAAAGCCATCCTCCCCATTTCCTAATTCTGATGAGAAGGGCAGTACGTGGAGGTCAAGGCCTACATTTCCTGGCTTCCCTTGGATCCAGACCATGTGACACAATGCTAGCCAGTAAGACATGATCAGAAGCTCCTGGTTATTCCCCAGTGGCACGTTAATAACTGGCAGAACTCGCCTGTATGCCCCTGGTTCTTCCCATTTTGTATGCCTGGAATGTGAGCCGGATGACTAGCGATCTGCATTTATCTTTCCATAAAAGGAAAAGGGACCCACACTAAGGAAGATACAATAGAAAGCAAGAAGGAGCTTGGTTACCTGAGGACACTGCTGGACGGCTGCATTAGCTTGGGACCAATTCTTCTTGTAAAGTGAAAGAAAAATAAATCTCTCCCCTGTTTAATATGCTGTCATTTGAGTTTTCCCGTTACATGAAATTAAATTCAGCCTGTAACTGACAAAGCACCTTATTTAAAGGGTCTTTCCCTTAAAAATGTAAAATCTAGTTGTAAGACAAAATACAACAAATTTTGAAAACCAAATAATGCAAGATATATAAAACATACACAAGGCCCATAGAAAAAACTAAAAGTCAAATATGAAAAGCCAGAAAGCTTAAGATACACACCTAAGGAGAGCTAATAAGACTTAAGTATCATAAAAGGTAATAACAAAATTGATGTCACATGGCAGTAGTTACTGAATTGAGAAATGAGTAATAAAGGTGCATCCACTGACACCCTAGTCAAGACACCATTAAGACGGATGTAATAAGAAACAGTCTTAGAAAGTTTGAGGATGGTACCACAGCCTGAGCTGGGACACAGACAATAACAGGATCCTGGAGTTGTCTACAGGTCATGGAGCACAAAACTGGGTGCAGAAGTACAGTGGGACAAACAGCAAACCCTGTTTGGAGCACAAGGAGAAAAACGATGTGCTGGAGTGGAGGCTTCATATGAAGCTGAGGAAACCCCCGTGCATCCAGGCCGCAAAGCACAGTGAATGCTACATTCGCTTGGACTGATTTTGTATGTATTTAAAAGCTTCTGGGCAAAATAGTGATATAATGATGATCTATATTCTTTCATTCTTTACAAAATTGTTTTTAGAAATTCACAGCAATAATTCTAATTGTATGAGGAGGGAAATGAATATAACAAACTATTCTCTTGTATAGATGGGGAACTGGATCTTTTGATAAATGGCATTGCTCCATATTATACTCATGAATTTTGGATTTTTCAAATGATTTGATTCTTATAAAATATATATTCTAAAAAGTATTCCTTTTTTCTCTGAGATTCTGGAAGACACGTTAGAATTCTGTGTGCCTATGAAAGTCTCTCATAATTGTAGTATGGCTAAAGAATGTAGAAATGCTTGGAAACAATTTGCAGAGCAATTTTAGTCTGACAGAGGTAGAAATCTTCCTACCCACAGAATCAGAATACGGGCATCTGGCCTTCAGACCTTCCAACCTTTATATAAAAAGAATGTGAATTTTATATTGCACTTAGTATAAGCCTTACAATGCCTGAGTTTTTGTTAACTCTCTGGGACCTTAAAATAGTTTATTGATGTAATGAACCCAATTAGAGCGCTGGGTAAAATTGTCATACTCTCTCTCTCTCTCTCTCTCTCACACACACACACACACACTTTGTTGCTTACAATTGCTGTCTGAATAAAATGTTTCAACACTAGAGCATATGGGAGTTGGTGGAGGTGCAGAGGAAGATGAAAAGATTTGCCTAAGCTAATTCCAGACTAGAAGTTGAATGGCAGTTATATACACCATAAGGCAATTTCATTAACATGTTAATTTCAGGAGGTAACACATATCTAATAAGAGAAACACAGTGGAAGTCACAAGACCCAGATTCTATTTCTAGCTTTGCCATTGACCTTCTGGGTGACCTTGCATAAGTCACTCAACATCCAAGAGACTAAGTCTTCTCATTTGAAAAAAAAAAGGCATAACCTAGTTATCTGAGAAAAATGCTATGAGGTGCAGAACTCATTCAGAACACTTGATGAGGATGCGATCATTTCTGAGAGAGATGATGAAACTTTCTTCACTGGAACCTTGATTAACTAGCATCAAGGAAATCGGATCCTGATAGAATTAGAAAAAGTCAAAAATCTCTTTCCAATTTACTTGACAGAGAGTCCACTGAACTACTCTGTTCCTCAAAGATCAAAGTATATTTGATGTGCTACAAAAAAGACCCATACCATGTTAAGAGCCGTGTTTAAAATTCAAGTTCCCAACCAATCTCAGGAGATCTTATGCCCACTTAGATCAGATATACTTGCTGATAAGAAAATTACTCCCTAACACTATTACGCATTTTCAGAAATGCCCTCAGCCTTTCAAATGATTAGGATTCCAGTTGACAAATTATTTTGCAAGAACCACTCATCCAGGATGAGCCAACTCTATGCCAAACCTGTGGAAAAAGCACCTACATTCTCTGGAAAGTGAGAAGCTGCCCCCAAGATACTGAGAAATGCTTGTATTAACTTGTATCATCTTAAACAATGGTGCATATAGAAAACAAGTTAATTACAAGTGTGGAATAATTTCCTATCTTAGAAAACAAAGGCATGGTGTGACCAAAGCAGATGGATATTTTTTAGTCAGAAAAACACCCAGTTTCTAAAATAAGAGATACTAAGATTTTCAGAACAGTCTTATCAACAATGGGTCCTCTGGGGATTAAACCGTCGGGAGAAAGAAATAGCATTAAGTATTTTCAGCAAATGATGTGCTAAATTATATGAACATTTAATATGTGTACCAACTGAAAAGGAATAACATGGACTTGGGCTTAGGGAATTTTGACTTATGTTAATTATTATAATAGAAACCTGACTAGAAGCTTATTATAAAAGAACCAAGAGAAATCACAATGATGTATCCATTGGCAGCTCAGACCTAACATCAATTATAATCACAGCTTTCCAGAGTAATCCTGTTTTGCTACTTACCAACCAGTGCTGGGTGTTATTTTCTAGCTAAGTTTTACTCATACAAATTTACTCATACAAATTTCCCCTAGACTAACTGCTCCAAATCCTTGAAAATGAGAGCATCTTCTTCTAATGTTTTAGACTCTAATAAGAAATGGTTTAAATATTTTATTATAATTATGAAAATTCAAAATATATTATTTGAGTCACAGAATTATAGACACAAATAAGACTGAAGAGAGCATTTAATGAAAATCTCTCCACTATTATATTATAGGTGAGAAAGTAGTGACTCAGAGAGTTTAAATGACTTGCCCAAGATCACACAGCTAGGAAATGGGGAATCCAGGTGGCATGCTTTCCACCACACCAACATGTTGTGCAAAAAACCCACATGATGAAAATTTCTTGGTTAATCCAAACTGCAGTATTAACTGGATAAAGAAGAATCCAAACATAAGGATATAGCTTTGATATATGCTATTATACCTTTTCACATTGCCAGTGACTCAGGTAATCTATATGGTCATTATTAATGTACTACTAAGTCTACATCAAAATAAAGACTCCAGCTCAAAGCAAAATATTTTTAATTAAATTTGCTTAAGATGAAAGAAAGACATCAAGAAAGATAAGAACAAATGTTGGCAAAATTATCATATACTGTTTTATTGCCAAGTAAAATGTCCCTGGTGAATAAGTAGTCAACTGGATAAAAAAATAAATTAAAAACCTAAAAAGTAAAAACAATAAAAAGAGACACTTCTTTTAAAAGACACCCTAATTGTAAGATCTGTCATTTTCAAATAAATTAAACCATGACCTTTGACTTAATGAAATACACTAATAGTTAACCATTAAAAGTCAGGTACGGAAATAAACATTACAGTTTCTAGTGTCACCAAAACCATTCAGAAAGCACAGTGTCAAAATGTGTTTTGGTGCTTTTTTTTTTTTCTATACAACAGATTTGATTCTTTAAGGACTTCAATACACGGTTCTTATTTGGTGTATTTACAAGAGAAGTTTAGTATATTCAGCTTTACTTAAATGCTACATTACATGGTGTATTTATTACCTTATAAAATACGATGGGGCAAGTAAGACATAGAAATAAACTTTACAAAAAACTAATAGACAAAATATTTTCACACACAGGATCGACTGCATTAATAATTAACAGAAAGCCTTTTCACAAGGGAACTTAATGGAAAGTTTTTCTTAAGCAAGTAAGCAGAAACTCAATAGAAATGGGTAGAAAACCAGAGGAAAATAAACTGGTGCCATATGTTTTAAACAGTAAAACAATTATACAGTCCATTCAACAATGAAGATGGATGTATTATGAATTATAGTGAAACAAAGAATCTGCTCCTTAGTAAACAAATATAAAACATAATAGCTAGCAGATTGCCTATTGAACTAAAGGCAAAGAGGCCTGAAGTTACAGTAGAAGGGAAAAAAAAAAGAAAGAAAAATCTTCAATACAGTCTCTATCACAATGCCCTGAAATCGAGACCAAACTACTTTCACATGGAGCTTTTTGTACTACAGAGATGTTCTGGCCCAGCTTTTTTTTAATAGTCTAATTTCAATAATTAGTCTAATTTCAATAATCTATCCTTTAATCACCTATAGCCTCAATGAATTATAGCCTCTCTCAGGATATGTAATGAAAGTTTCCAACACATTAATAAACACAGTAACAGGAAATTAAAAAACAGCAAGAAAAAGAAAAGAAAAAAAGCAGAAGTCACATACCCTTTTCTGTAGAACTATGGGCGTTATTGCAGGCAGAGTGACTCTTCTTGCACTCAAACTCATGCCTGCTCTTCTTAGAGTGATCCCCTCTCGTAGATCATGGACGAAATGAAAGAAATCTTTTACAGTTACTCCTTGGGAATCTCGGGGCTCAGTGCAAAGAAACAACTAGGAAAGTAATAAATGTCACTCTGCTTATGTGATTCCAATCTACCAAAGCCAATTAAGGATGGCTGTGGGACAGGACAAGGCAGCAACCAATCAAAGCCCAGAAAACTCCGCCTTTGTCCTTGGAAACACATTCTGATACTTTTGTTTATGATATTTAAAGAACCAGATTAACAGCCATCTAGTTCACTTAACTTTTTTTTCCCAAACAGTGCAATTCAATGCCATTCTTTGTTGACTAGGCAGTTATGTCTTTACTTTACTAAAACATTTCAACATATGGCAGATAAGAAACTGTTTACATTGGTCTATTTAAAGTGTATAAATATGCAGATGCACTAAATTTACTTATGCTACTCATAAAAGTGATAAATGGGTAGATTGAAACATATTATATGAGGCACAAAAAATAATCCTGAAGTTAGAATTGGTCCAAAAGTGTTAAACTTTACAAGTCATAATAAAAGGATTTTAATATATATTTATGTATTTCGTCTCCTAAACAGCTAAAATTTCTATATTATGGACCTTTTAGCTATCCTTGAAGCTACACACTTAACTATTCCTGTTAAATATTACCTTAACAATCAACCTAGATAATACTGTTAAATATAAATGGGGCATTAAACTACAACATATGAATTGCAAATGCTAATGTTTTTTAAAAGCACAGATCTGTGTAACTGAGCACATTTCATTCAATTCAAAGCATTTAAATAATCATGCTCAAAGCATTCTCAAAATTTTAACAACCATTTTGCCTTTTTTCTTACAATAACTAAAAATTGTATTCCAGTATTTTTGAGGGTTGGAGAAGGGTCCATTTCTGGTTAATGAGAAATTTTTCAATAATGTCTAAATAAAGAGTAAGAGAAACACAAAAATGACAAAAAGTATTGCAACAGTAAAACTAATCTGTGTTTTTATATTATAAAATCCCTTTGGACCGATTCCTTAACAAGCACCTACTCAGTGCTCTTCAACCAGGACACAGAGAATGACATGCTGCGTTCAGCTTGAGGGGAGCTCCCTGTCACTTCTAGATCACAAAGTGGTTGTCGTAGTAACAGGGCAAAATGGGAGATTCTCGGCAACTCAGATACAAACTTTCCATTTCATTATCTAGACTGCTACTGGGCAGAGTTCATTTGGGTGTGTTTTATATGCACGGTGATCTCATATTCCTCAAAAGAAAAAAAGAGACACTACAAACTCTAGGGTTCCCTACTTTGAATTTCAAAACCCACACAGCTCGCTCACAATGGCAGCTGGGGGGGAATTCACTTAATAAAAAAGTCACAGACAGATCTAATTTGTGGGCATTCATTTTATTCTTATCCTACTAGGTTTATCATGGTCTTTTAAAATAAAACTACCAACAAAAATCTACTAATCCTGGGAGGGGAGTCACCATTTGTGAAGGAAAAGATTTTGGTTTAACCTTGAGTCACTTTTCCGGCAGGCACACAATAACAAAGCCCATGGTTACTACATAATTTCAAGTTTATTATCTACAATTTTTCTTTCTTCTGCTCTCAATTTAGGCTTTGAATATTACAAAGAAGTGTTATCTCTGGTCTCAGAAAGGGTTCCACCATAATCAAAGCAATTCATTCCACTAAATCATGAGGCAAAGAACCCACTATGCGCCAGGCAGTGTGTTAGGTGATAAGTACATGCTAATGAGTAAGATATGGTCACTGCCTCATAGTGGAATAGAGATACTCATTTTTAAATTAAAAATCACATTTAGTAAAGGGCTGAGTCTCATTGTGATTAAATGCCAAGTATCAGGGGTGCAACAAGTTAGAAGAAACTACACATCAGAGGTGAGATCACGGCAGGCTTCAAGGAGGAAATGACATTTGCTTTGAAAAGTGATTAAGAGAAAAGAATACGCAGAACTTGATAACTGATGGAGATACAGAGTGAGGTTCTCAAAGCCGACTGCAAGTTTTGAAGTCTAGGCGAATGGGGAGTCAGAGATGCTGTTTTACATCACATGATAGAGCTTTTTAAACACTAAAATGAATCCTTCAAGTCAAAACAATGTCCAGGCTCTATATTCATTACAGTGCAACATACCTGTCCTTAAAAAATATTCTACAGACAATGAACTGCTGAAGTATGATAGGTCATCTCTTTGGAACTCTGAAAGTTTAAGTTTATAAATTTTCAGTGAAAACCATGAAGAGCGAAATGTGGCATTTTGTGACTCTATGTTGCCAAAAAGGTCTTTGAAAAAAACTCACATACACTTTTCACAGTCAGCAGGCTGAAAGACTAATGAGACAACACTCACACTTAATAACAGGCAGAGTCTCATTTTTCAGCGATCTTTTCCACGTGTTCCTAGTGACTGTGCTTTAGCTCACTTTCTAGTTATTGTAGACACTGATTCAAAATTTAACTTTAGCCCATGCTTTTTTTTTTTTTTACCATTATTATAAATGGCTTGCACCACTCACTAACCTTGTCACCTCGGCCTTAATTTCTTCAGCTGCTGCTAAATGGGGATAAAAAGCTATGGCCAACAGTTTGGGGATTGCTATGAGGATCAAGGATATCAGTTTTGTGTATGGTCTGGAAGAGCCCAAGGCGGGTGATGAAAAATACTCGGTGAACTGCTCCTGCAGAGGACTGGGCCTAAGATTCATTCTCCTTAGACTGTGTCACAGATCATTATTTACAAATTAAATTTTGATATAACAGGGTTGCAAACAATACAGCAAGGTCACCAGTGAAATACTATAGAATAGCACTGTACCTTATTTTGTTCTTTGCTCAACACTTTGATAGAACAAGAGTGAATTTTGTCACTCAAAATATGCATATCAAAGTTTCAATGTGAATTAAGAATAACAAAAAATAATATATAATAAGTATTATGATGATAATTAATAATATTTAAGTGAGCACCCAGTATGAGCCAGGCATTGAGCTAGTTTTCATTGAATCCTCATGACAACTCTATGAAGCAGGTACTAGCTATTCAATAGATGAGGAAACTGAGGCCAGAAGAGCAGAGGGCTAAAAATGGTCTCAGATACAAGTATATATTGCAAAAACTTATCCAAGTCCACGAAGTACATAAGTCAATCAGCCAAGGTGAAAACCGCATCTGGCCCTCTCCAAGACACTCTACTATTCTACTCTACAATATTCTCTCCCACATTGTACTATATAATTTGATGTAGTATTAGCATAAAATGTCATCTTCATACCACCCTTGTTTCTGATGTTCCTAAGCATTTTTTTTACTAACTCACCTAATAAATATGTGTTGAGGGCCTTAGTACGTGTAAAGTACTATGCTATTTGCTATGGGGAATTCAAAGTTGATAACTCCTGCGTATCAGAGGAGCTGACACATGGCAACATGTCAACACTTGGTCAAAGCAGTGTACAAGGTGGAATCTGGGCAGAAGAATGCAACATAAGCACCAGCCAACGTCTAGGTTCCAAGCCTGCCTTTCAGACCTCTTCTCCCACTCAACATCAACAAAAGCTCCTTGGAGCTCCCTGAAGCACGTTCGAGTTCCACCTCTTTTTTCATTATGTTCACTCTCTAAAACCCACAAATCTTTTAAGGCCCAAGACCAGTCCCACCTCTTCTGAAAGTTTCACTGATCTCTCATCCTTCAAGCATCTCTCCTTTTTTTTCTTTCTTTCTTTTTTTTTCTTTTTTTTTGCACATATTACTTTAGAACTGAGAGGTAGAAAAGGAGGGAGCGACAACAAACACAGAGTGCCTGTCAAGTGTTAGGCACTTTACATATGGTATTTCATTTTATTCTAACAAACTTGTAAAGCAGGCATCATTTGTTCCCATTTACAGATTCAAACCATATCTATTTTTTCCAGACTATCTCTTTACCCTTCATCATATACCAGTTTAGTCAAGCTTCAGCTACTGTTTTCTATGTGTGAGCACCTTATATCATTTAGAATGTAGGCTCCCTGAAAGTAGGGACATGTGTAATTTCCCTTTAAACAACACTCTGTCACCCCAAGTGGCTTTATACATGGGGGAAAAATGCTATAAGGCACAAGAATGCTTCTTGATTACTAATTCCTACAAATACTTCTTCAGCCAACCAATCGACCAGTCTCCTGCTTTACACAAAACACAACTTGGTTTGCCCTCCATTTTCCTCCTGTATATTGTCTCCAAATTCATTAACTTCCCCAAATATACAGATCAAAATTGACCCCTCCAAGAAGTCATTCCTCCATCTAAATTATATCATTCTTTGTTTTGTACTTTTTTTTAGGACTTAAACTTTTCCATTTCTCATACCTTTCTCTGTACACACTAATACACTGCTTTGATAACTAAGAAATCCTTTCATAGGCCCCAGTTGTTTGCCTAAGGAGACTACAATCCTTAAGTGTGGGACCCAGGATTTCACCTCCTGTGCTGCTCCCAGAATACCTAGCAGGATGCTCTCTGTACACAGTAGGCATCATGTTCACTCACAATCAATGTGGAAAGACTAGTCACTCCGGTTACATGGTGGACAAGTCCCCTTTCTCGTCTTAACAGTTGCTAGCCTTATGATTTATTCTGAACAAAAGCACACAGTCTTCTTCACAGAATCATTTGGATATTCTTTTGCTATCTGACATAGTTCTGTTAGTGGTCAGTAGTGTCGACACTAAATTTAACTGTTGTCCTAAGAACACCTGTTTTAGAGAAATCTTAAAATATTTGGTTATAGCATTTAATAGCAATAAACAGTCTAGATCTTTAGACACAAACTCAGTGCCTCTAGTTCTATCAGCTCATATTACTCAAAGACCTTTTGCTTCTCTAGGTATACAACAGGGCATCATTCTTTACACTTGATAGGCCTGATCTGATCTTCCTCTATCCTATTTTTCCCCCCTACTCTGACAGTTCCTTCCTTCCATCAAAAATGTCTAGGGGGCTTCCCTGGTGGCGCAGTGGTTGAGAGTCCACCTGCCGATGCAGGGGACACGGGTTCATGCCCCGGTCTGGGAAGATCCCACATGCCGCAGAGCGGCTGGGCCCATGAGCCATGGCCGCTGAGCCTGCGCGTCTGGAGCCTGTGCTCCGCAATGGGAGAGGCCACAACAGTGAGAGGCCCGCATACTGCAAAAAAATTAAATAAAATAAAAATGTCTAGGATTTCTTTTTCATATTTATTTATTTATTTGGTTGCGCTAGGTCTTAGTTGCGGCAGGTGAGCTCCTTAGCTGTGGCTCGAGGGCTCCTTAGTTGTGGCATGCAAAGTTTTAGTTGTGGCATGCATGTGGGATCTAGTTCCCTGACCAGGGATTGAACCCAGGCCCTGTGCATTGGGAGCGTGGAGTCTTAACCACTGCACCACCAGGGAAGTCCCCTAGGATTTCTTACTGATTTAAACTCTGATAGGAAGTTTCTTCTTTTAAAGAAATTACTGAATGACTTATAAGCCTTAGTCATGATAAATATAACCAATCTACAGTTCAGTCAAGTATTTTAAAAGTGCCTATGTATTCTTCACCTGACATAGTTTTCTAGAAACATTATGGCTGCCTGTCAAGGAGGCATAATATATTGTACTGTCTACAGGAGGGCAGATGGACACTTAAAAATAACTACAACTATATGTTAAGTTCTTTAACTGAGTATAAATAAAGTTCTGGAACCATAAAAAAGAAAGAGTTTTTCACCATGAGATAGCAGACAAGTTCCCTAAGTGGACAAAAGATCCAAGAATGAAGGTAATTCCAAGTAATGGAAATATATACAAAGATGAAAAACATGGAAGGAGCTTCCAGACAAGAATGGTCATTCTATGTCATGCTCAGAAATTTGACTCTCATCCTCAAGGGTAGTGATATTTGATAAGATGTGAATTTTACCTCAGTGTGAAAGACAAACTGTGGAGTAGTGACAAGAAGGAAGGAAAACAGAAACAGAGAAATCAGTCCTAAATAAGTCTTAGAGAGAAATGGAAATTACCAGATTAGAAGGAAGTCAAGATTTCAAAGATGACAAGGAAGTAGAAACACAGGTTCAAGTGGTCAAATACAGTAACAAATATAAATAAAATTATAATTTTTCCCTGTATTTGAGCTTCCAACATAAATTATAATTAACAAAAGTATAGGCTATAAAAAGATAAATGTCTTATCTACACTCTTCGAATTTCATATACTTTAAGGTTCTCTTAAGAAAAATAGTTAGATCAAGAAAGCAGACAGAAAACAAGCACCTAACTTTCTTCATGCCCCCAAGACCTTAAAATGACAAGAAGGAGAAGAAGGAGGAAGAGAAAGAAAATAAAGAGATAATTTCCTTGCTAAGAAAGAAGAAATCATTTCTTTTTTTTGCCATGCTGGGATATAAGACAGGTACCTTCAATATACCACAAATTAAAAGAATTTCTAGAAGCTAGAAATCACTGGGATTAGACTGATAAGAGCACAAGAAATTATAGCCAGAATTTGTGTATAAGATAAAAGATGGTGAAGACAGATCCAGAGAACTTAGGTTTAGAGTATGTTTAGAGGAAATATAAGGTCATCTTAAATACTATATAAATATTTAAGAGAAAAGGAATGTAGACGATGAGGCAACCCAGAACTTCCAAACATTACTGTAATAAACAAAGCTAACAACTAATAAACAGTATAGACGATAAAGTTGAGAAAATGTCTCTCACAATGTGAAGGGAAAAGTCAAAGAAATGAAAAGAAAAGAAACCATGGAGGAACAATCTAAAAAGATCAACACACATAGAATATGAGTTACAGAAAGAGTAAAAAAAAAGAAAGCACAAGGAATAAAAAAGAAAAGACAGAAGTTCCCTGAGCTGAATAAAGTTACAAATTTTAAACTAAAAGTGCCCCCCGATGGCTAGTTTGAACAAAAAAGTAGTCATGTTAGACAAATAGTGGGAAATGTGACAAATTCAAAGAGAAAAGATAAAATTCCTAAAACTTCCTGAGAGAGGAATTATCATTTACCTGCAAGGTATGAGAATCAGACTGGCATCAAAATATTATCCAGTTTCTCAATATCCCCCATGAACATAGGCACAAAAATCCTTAAAAAATAACGGAAACAAAAGGAGGTCAGAAATCCATTTTTGCAGGAACACCATACCTCTGTAGCAGTGGGAAGTCATTATATTAAGAAAAATTTCACACCTTCCCATATCCCTTAGCTTAGAAGAATTAAAGACTGAAAAAAAAAATTCAAACACAAAAAGGAAAAGTCTTTTTAACTTAGTACTTAAACTGTGACTGTCTTCCTCATGAACCTCCCATAAATATGTTCCAAGAAAAACCCACTGCTTTGAAGATGAATAACAAAACAGAACCATCATCGAATCTGTACAAACATACTATGAATGGGAAGAAAGGAGAAAAGGCACAGGAAAAACAAATGGCAGATGAGGACTACTTGCAAGAAAAGTACTGCCAAAGAACAGACAAAATTTAAGATGATACATTAAACCAAGAACAAAAAATAATTAATGAAGCAAAACTGTATCTGTTCACACACAAAGCAGACAATTAAAAGGATAGAGAAGAAACACCAAGACAGTAAGAGGAGATGAAACATCAGCTAGCAGAGCTCCAGAGATTTAAATGCTATGTATTGAAATCTATCAAAGTCGAGGTAATAGATGACAGATACAAAAAATGAAACCAAAGAGAGAAGAAAACTGTTTTAAATTTAAGAAGTATTAGAAACAGAGAACTAAAGACAAGTAAAGGAGATCTATACATGTGTAACTGGAATCTCCCCAGAAGAAAATCAAAATAATGGAAAGGAATGAATATATAAAAATAAAATATAAGAAAACTTTTTATAATAAAATACCTACTGAAATCTGAAATAGATATATAGATATATATGTATAAGTGAAATCACTTTGCTGTACACCTGAAACTTACACAACATTGTAAATCAACTATACCTCAATTAAAAAAAAAAAGATTAGAGGGGCACATCAGAAACTCATTCCATACAAAGTTTACTTCTGAAAGAATTTAAGTATTTTCCTCTTAATAGGCTCTGATAGCCATATATTATTTTGCTCTGAAAAGAGGGTTCAACATTCCACTAAAGGCGTGTTTCATACTCTGTTGAGAGAAGGACATCTTCATACTTTCTGTGTAGATATGATTACGACTAAGATAAAATATGTCAGTATACTTTAGGGAAAAGCAATATAAGAGTTCCACTGTCTGAAAATAAGAATAGAGTTGCACAGTGGGTTGGTCTATAATCCCAACATGGAGAATTAAGCTACTTGTGTAATGTTCATTGATAATTTGTCCATAGCTTAATAGGTATTTAGCAATACACTAGGAACAATAGTAAGCATATGCGATATTTTGTAAAAATTTATTAGTGTATTTCTAGCTATAAAATACAGAATGCAGAAGTCTGTATAGAGTGGTGTGAAAGCTTCAGTTGTAGTGTAACAGTAGGGAAATTTCAAACAAGATTTTAGGAAAAGGGTGACAATTATCACTCCATTCCTTATATTTCTATTGAGGGATGCATATTTTACTATACTCAGTTAATCTCTTCATACTCTTCCACAGTCTTTCTTTCCCCTACAGAAGAATGAGTAAGTTACAAAATAGGTAACAATGAGTTAAAAAAAAAAAAACTGTATTAATTTAGCTCAAACAATTTGCTCCATCTTGCATATCCTGTCTGCCACACTGACCAATAAATGGACATTGAGCTCTTTACCCTCACATGGCAAACGTAGTCATAACTGAACCTAGGTTATGTCTCCCAAGACAAGACTGAAATGTTATTTCCTTCTTGTAATCTTATTTTCAGACCTGACAAGGTTTGAGGCTGACCACTGGTACCCTATCATTCCCCGAAAGATTCTGCAGACCCGTTTCACTCAGATGTGGGAGTCAAGGTCTGTTTTGTATGAAAAGTGAGTGGGTAGCTGGGAAACGAATAGAAAATTCAAGTTTTCCTTATGGTCTATATTGATTTACCTATTCCAAATTTACTACTAATAAATCTGAAACACTATTTTAATGCTTAAAAAATAAAATAAAATACATATTGAAGGGCACACATCCCCAGAGAAACTCATTTTAATAGTCAATGGTAAAATGCCCTACTTTACTGGACTTGAAATTTACAGAATGCTTTGGACATCAAGGCAAAAAAGCCCCAGTAGCTCATAAGGGGGAAAATCAATCTGTTGCAGTGTTTCTCCACAATAACATTCAACAAGTTTCAGTGGACCCCACTGTCTTTTAGTTACTCCACTGGATGGAGTAATGCTCATGAAATCCTTGGGGAAAGAAAATAGAAATGAGATTTTTAAATCTAGCAAAACTCATCGACTGTAAAGGTAACAGACAATATTCAAAAGTTTTGAACATATGAAAGCACATAAAATCTTGTTCCCATGGAACCTTCTTGAGGAATTTACTAGGAGATAAATTGCAATCATCCAAGAGCCAGCTGGAAAATTCAAAGTAAAAGGACTATAATAAATACCAAAACTAATTATGGGACTAAATCCCTATGTAATTATGTTGCTATAATAAAATATAAGTAATATAAGCCTTAAAATGCAGAAATGATAAAAGAAACATGGAAAGATAAAAGCTGAAGGAGGAAAAACATGGAATGTTACTGAGATCAAAAGATATTATTTTAAAACTGATAAATCACAGAAGAATTTAACTAAATTATTTTATAATGCTAAAATCAGCTGGTAGAAAATGGAGAAGGAAGAAGGAAAATATTAATTTTATTATTGCTCCTTAGAGGGGATTAACAGATAATGTTTAAAGAAATAAGAGGTTTAAGGTTTTCCATGTAGTTATAGTCATAATGATAACAGAAATATAAACCTTTCTAATTAAAAGAACACAATGCTAAGAAGGCAGAACACCTTGTAAATTTTCTTCAAAACCTATAAAATTTAAAACATAATATAAAATAGTATAACAGTATTAACACCAAACTTTTATGTTATCTCAATAAATGTTAGAGAGCCAAACTTACCTACTGAAAGAAAACAAACTTTCCGTTTGAATCATAAAGCAGATTCCACTCTATTCGGTGGGAAAGAGACTCCTATAACCCAGTGACTGAGAAGGTTTGAAAACAAAGAATGTGGTGGGGGCAGGGGTGGGGGTGGGCGAGAAAGAAAAAAAAGAAAGGAGGGAAGGAGGGACGGAGAAAGAACAGAGGGAAGGAGGAAAGGAAAGAATACAGTGGTCAATATCATGCAAGACTGAACTCAGGACAGAAAAGCACTAAACAAGAAATGAAGAAAACTTTAATGCTAAAAGATGTGATTCACAGTAAAAAAATATATTGTTTATGAATGTCTAGGTGTCATACAATACACATAGGTATAGGAGATATAAGGAAAATCGGATAGAGACACACTATTAATAGACTACTATCCAACCCTCTCAAACCATGATGAACAGGTGTATTAAAAAGTAGATATAAATATGAAAAATATGAATAGGCTAATATAAACAACAAAATAGATTTAACTGTTACATTTTGAATTCTAATGTTAAGTCAGAGAATATAACTTCTCTTTAAGAAAATGCTTAGGGCTTCCCTGGTGGCACAGTGGTTAGGAATCCGCCTGCCAATGCAGCGGACACGGGTTCGAGCCCTGGTCTGGGAATATCCCACATGCCACGGAGCAACTATTCCCGTGTGCCACAACTACTGAGTCTGCGCTCTAGAGCCCGCGAGCCACAGCTACTGAGCCCACGTGCTACAAACTACTGAAGCCCGTGTGCCTAGAGCCTGTGCTCTGCACAAGAGAAGTCACTGCAATGAGAAGCCCACAGTGCACCGCAATGAAGAGTAGCCCCTGCTTGCTGCAACTAGAGAAAAGTCCGTGTGCAGCAACGAAGATCCAATGCAGCCAAAAATAAATAAATTAAATAAATAAATTTATTTAAAAAAACTAAAAGGTTAAAAAAAAACTTGGTCACATTTTAAGTCACAGATAAAACCCCAATAAATTCTAATAGTGGAAAGAATGCAGACAACGGTTTCTGATCACAGTACAATAAAATGAAAAATTACTAATAAAATCTGGGGTTAGGAAAAATTTTAAGACTCTTTACATAACTCTCCAAAAAAAATAATAAAAGTTGAAACTGAGGACTTCCGGGTAAGATGGCGGAAGAGTAAGACGCGGAGATCACCTTCCTCCCCACGGATACACCAGAAATACAGCTACACGTGGAACAACTCCTACAGAACACCTACTGAACGCTGGCAGAAGACCCCAGACCTCCCAAAAGGCAAGAAACTCCCCACATACCTGGGTAGGGCAAAGCGGAGAGATCCCCACACAGAGGATCGGTGCCGAGCGGCACTCACCAGCCCGAGAGGCTTGTCTGCTCGCCCGCCGGGGCGCGCAGCGCTGGAGCTGAGGCTCGGGCTTCGGTCAGAGCGCAGGGAGAGGACTGGGGCTGGCGGCGAGAACTCAGCCTGAAGGGGGCTAATGTGCCACAGCTAGCCGGGAGGGAATCCGGGAAAACTCTGGAGCTGCCGAAGAGGCAGGAGACTTTTTCTTCCCTCTTGGTTTCCTGGTGCGCGAGGAGAGGGGATTAAGAGCGCCACGTAAAGGAGCTCCAGAGACGGGCGCGAGTCGCGGCTGAAAGCGCGGAGCCCAGAGACGGGCGTGGGACGCTGGGGCTGCTGCTGCCGCCGCCAAGAAGCCTGTGTGCGAGCGCAGGTCACTGTCCACACCGCCCTTCCGGGAGCCTGTGCAGCCCGCCACTGCCGGGGTCCCGGGATCCAGGGGAGGCTTCCCTGGGAGAACGCACGGCGCGCCTCGGGCTGCTGCAGCGTCACACAGACCTCTGCCGCTGCAGGCTCGCCCCGCACTCCGTACCCCTCCCTCCTGCCCGGCCTGAGTGAGCCAGAGTCCCCGAAGAGGCTGCTCCTTTAACCCTGTCCTGTCTGAGCGAAGAACAGACGCCCTCCGGCGACCTACGCGCTGAGGCGGGGCCAGGTCCAAAGCTGAGACCCAGGAGCTGTGAGAACAAAGAAGAGAAAGGGAAACCTCTCCCAGCAGCCTCAGAAGCAGCGGATTAAAGCTCCACAATCAACTTGATGTACCCTGCATCTGTGGAATACATGAATAGACAACAAATCATCCCAAATTGAGGAGCCAGGAGTCAGTGCTGTGCCTCTGAGGTGGGAGAGCCAACTTCAGGACACTGGTCCACAAGAGACCTCCCAGCTCCACACAATATCAAACGGCGAAAATCTTCCAGAGATCTGCATCTCAACAGCAGCACCCAGCTTCACTCAACGACCAGCAAGCTATAGTGCTGGACACCCTATGCCAAACAACTAGCAAGACAGGAACACAACGCCACCCATTAGCAGAGAGGTGGCCTAAAATCATAAAAAGTCCGCAGACACCCCAAAACACACCACCAGACGTGGACCTGCCCACCAGAAAGACAAGATCCAGCCTCATCCACCAGAACACAGGCAGTAGTCCCCTCCACCAAGAAGCCTACACAACCCACTAAACCAACCTTAGCCACTGGGGACAGACACCAAAAACAACGGGAACTACGAACCTGCAGCCTGCAAAAAGGAGACCCCAAACACAGTAACATAAGCAAAATGAGAAGACAGAAAAACACACAGCAGGAGAAGGAGCAAGATAAAAACCCACCAGACCTAACAAATGAAGAGGTAATAGGCAGTCTACCTGAAAAAGAATTCAGAATAATGATGATAAAGATGATCCAAAATCTTGGAAATAGAATAGACAAAATGCAAGAAACAGTTAATAAGGACCTAGAAGAACTAAAGATGAATCAAGCATCGATTAAAAACACAATACATGAAATAAAAAATACTCTAGATGGGATCAATAGCAGAATAACTGAGGCAGAAGAACGGATAAGTGAGGTGGAAGATAAAATAGTGGAAATAACTGCTGCACAGCAAAATAAAGAAAAAAGAATGAAAAGAACAGAGGACAGTCTCAGAGACCTCTGGGACAACATTAAACGCACCAACATTCGAATTATAGGGGTTCCAGAAGAAGAAGAGAAAAAGAAAGGGACTGAGAAAATATTTGAAGAGATTATAGTTGAAAACTTCCCTAATATGGGAAAGGAAATAGTTAATCAAGTCCAGGAGGCACAGAGAGTCCCATACAGAATAAATCCAAGGAGAAATACACCAAGACACATATTAATCAAACTGTCAAAAATTAAACACAAAGAAATCATATTAAAAGCAGCAAGGCAAAAACAACAAATAACACACAAGGGAATCCCCATCAGGATAACAGCTGATCTCTCAGCAGAAACTCTACAAGCCAGAAGGGAGTGGCAGGACATACTTAAAGTGATGAAGGAGAAAAACCTGCAACCAAGATTACTCTACCCAGCAAGGATCTCATTCAGATTTGATGGAGAAATTAAAACGTTTACAGACAAGCAAAAGCTGAGAGAGTTCAGCACCACCAAACCAGCTTTACAACAAATGCTAAAGGAACTTCTCTAGGCAAGAAACACAACAGAAGGAAAAGAACTACAATAACGAACCCAAAACAATTAAGAAAATGGGAATAGGAACATACATATCAATAATTACCTTAAATGTAAATGGACTAAATGCTCCCACCAAAAGACACAGACTGGCTGAATGGATACAAAAACAAGACCCATATATATGCTGTCTACAAGAGACCCACTTCAGACCTAGAGACACATACAGACTGAAAGTAAGGGGATGGAAAAAGATATTCCATGCAAATGGAAACCAAAAGAAAGCTGGAGTAGCAATTCTCATATCAGACAAAATAGACTTTAAAATAAAGACTACTAGAAGAGACAAAGAAGGACACTACATAATGATCAAGGGATCAATCCAAGAAGAAGATATAACAATTGTAAATATTTATGCACCAAACATAGGAGCACCTCAATACATAAGGGAAATATTAACAGCCATAAAAGGAGAAATCGACAGTAACACAATCATAGTAGGGGACTTTAACACCCCACTTTCACCAATGGACAGGTCATCCAAAATGAAAATAAATAAGGAAACACAAGCTTTAAATGATACATTAAACAAGATGGACTTAATTGATATTTATAGGACATTTCATCCAAAAACAACAGAATACACATTTTTCTCAAGTGCTCATGGAACATTCTCCAGGATAGATCATATCTTGGGTCACAAATCAAGCCTTGGTAAATTTAAGAAAATTGAAATTGTATCAAGTATCTTTTCCGACCACAATGCTATGAGACTAGATATCAATTACAGGAAAAGAGCTGTAAAACATACAAACACATGGAGGCTAAACAATACACTACTTAATAACGAAGTGATCACTGAAGAAATCAAAGAGGAAATTAAAAAATACCTAGAAACAAATGACAATGGAGACACGACGACCCAAAACCTATGGGATGCAGCAAAAGCAGTTCTAAGAGGGAAGTTTATGGCGATACAATCCCACCTTAAGAAACAGGAAACATCTCGAATAAACAACCTAACCTTGCACCTAAAGCAATTAGAGAAAGAAGAACAAAAACATCCCAAAGTTAGCAGAAGGAAAGAAATCATACAAATCACATCAGAAATAAATGAAAAAGAAATGAAGGAAACGATAGCAAAGATCAATAAAACTAAAAGCTGGTTCTTTGAGAAGATAAACAAAATTGATAAACCATTAGCCAGACTCATCAAGAAAAAAAGGGAGAAGACTCAAATCAATAGAATTAGAAATGAAAAAGGAGAAGTAACAACTGACACTGCAGAAATACAAAAGATCATGAGAGATTACTATAAGCAACTCTATGCCAATAAAATGGACAATCTGGAAGAAATGGACAAATTCTTAGAAATGCACAACCTGCCAAGACTGAATCAGGGAGAAATAGAAAATATGAACAGACCAATCACAAGCACTGAAATTGAAACTGTGATCAAAAATCTTCCAACAAACAAAAGCCCAGGACCAGATGGCTTCACAGGCGAATTCTATCAAGCATTTAGAGAAGAGCTAACACCTATCCTTCTCAAACTCTTCCAAAATATAGCAGAGGGAGGAACACTCCCAAACTCATTCTACGAGGCCACCATCACCTTGATACCAAAACCAGACAAGGATGTCACAAAGAAAGAAAACTACAGGCCAATATCACTGATGAACATAGATGCAAAAATCCTCAACAAAATACTAGCAAACAGAATCCAACAGCACATTAAAAGGATCATACACCATGATCAAGTGGGGTTTATTCCAGGAATGCAAGGATTCTTCAATATACGCAAATCAATCAACGTGATACACCATATTAACAAACTGAAGGAGAAAAACCATATGATCATCTCAATAGATGCAGAGAAAGCTTTTGACAAAATTCAACACCCATTTATGATAAAAACCCTGCAGAAAGTAGGCATAGAGGGAACTTTCCTCAACATAATAAAGGCCATATATGACAAACCCACAGCCAGCATCGTCCTCAATGGTGAAAAATTGAAACCATTTCCACTAAGATCAGGAACAAGACAAGGTTGCCCACTCTCACCACTCTTATTCAACATAGTTTTGGAAGTTTTAGCCACAGCAATCAGAGAAGAAAAGGAAATAAAAGGAATCCAAATTGGAAAAGAAGAAGTAAAGCTGTCACTGTTTGCAGATGACATGATACTATACATAGAGAATCCTAAAGATGCTACCAGAAAACTACTAGAGTTAATCAATGAATTTGGTAAAGTAGCAGGATACAAAATTAATGCACAGAAATCTTTGGCATTCCTATATACTAATGATGAAAAATCTGAAAGTGAAATCAAGGAAACACTCCCATTTACCATTGCAACAAAAAGAATAAAATATCTAGGAATAAACCTACCTAAGGAGACAAAAGACCTGTATGCAGAAAATTATAAGACACTGATGAAAGAAATTAAAGATGATACAAATAGATGGAGAGATGTACCATGTTCTTGGATTGGAAGAATCAACATTGTGAAAATGACTCTACTACCCAAAGCAATCTACAGATTCAATGCAATCCCTATCAAACTACCAATGGCATTTTTCACAGAATTAGAACAAAAAATTGCACAATTTGTATGGAAACACAAAAGACCCCGAATAGCCAAAGCAATCTTGAGAACGAAAAATGGAGCTGGAGGAATCAGGCTCCCTGACTTCAGACTATACTACAAGGCTACAGTAATCAAGACAGTATGGTACTGGCACAAAAACAGAAAGATAGATCAATGGAACAGGATAGAAAGCCCAGAGATAAACCCACAGACATATGGTCACCTTATCTTTGATAAAGGAGGCAGGAATGTACAGTGGAGAAAGGACAGTCTCTTCAATAAGTGGTGCTGGGAAAACTGGACAGGGACATGTAAAAGTATGAGATTAGATCACTCCCTAACACCATACACAAAAATAAGCTCAAAATGGATTAAAGACCTAAATGTAAGGCCAGACACTATCAAACTCCTAGAGGAAAACATAGGCAGAACACTCTATGACATAAATCACAGCAAGATCCTTTTTGACCCACCTCCTAGAGAAATGGAAATAAAGACAAAAATAAACACATGGGACCTAATGAAACTTAAAAGCTTTTGCACAGCAAAGGAAACCATAAACAAGACCAAAAGACAACCCTCAGAATGGGAGAAAATATTTGCAAATGAAGCAACTGACAAAGGATTAATCTCCAAAATTTATAAGCAGCTCATGCAGCTCAATAGCAAAAAAACAAACAACCCAATCCAAAAATGGGCAGAAGACCTAAATAGACATTTCTCCACAGAAGATATACAGACTGCCAACAAACACATGAAAGGATGCTCAACATCTTTACTCATTAGAGAAATGCAAATCAAAACTACAATGAGATATCATCTCACACCAGTCAGAATGGCCATCATCAAAAAATCTAGAAACAATAAATGCTGGAGAGGGTGTGGAAAAAAGGGAACACTCTTGCACTGCTGGTGGGAATGTGAATTGGTACAGCCACTATGGAGAACGGTATGGAGGTTCCTTAAAAAACTACAAATAGAACTACCATATGACCCAGCAATCCCACTACTGGGCATATACCCTGAGAAAACCATAATTCAAAAAGAGACATGTACCAAAATGTTCATAGCAGCCCTATTTACAATAGCCCGGAGATGGAAACAACCTAAGTGTCCATCATCGGATGAATGGGTAAAGAAGATGTGGCACATATATACAATGGAATATTACTCAGCCATAAAAAGAAATGAAATTGAGCTATTTGTAATGAGGTGGATGGACCTAGAGTCTGTCATACAGAGTGAAGTAAGTCAGAAAGAGAAAGACAAATACTGTATGCTGACACATATATATGGAATTTAAGAAAAAAAAATGTCATCAAGAACATAGGAGTAAGACAGGAATAAAGACACAGACCTACTAGAGAATGGACTTGAGGATATGGGGAGGGGGAAGGGTAAGCTGTGACAAAGTGAAAGAGCGGCATGGACATATATACACTACCAAACATAAGGTAGATAGCTAGTGGGAAGCAGCCGCATAGCACAGAGAGATCAGCTCGGTTCTTTGTGACTGCCTGGAGGGGTGGGATAGGGAGGGTGGGAGGGAGACACAAAAGGGAGGGGATATGGGAACAAATGTATATGTATAACTGATTAAATTTGTAAAATAAAAAAATAAAAAAAATAAAAATTTAAAAAAAAAAAAAAAAAAAAAAAAAAAAAAAAAGTTGAAACTGCAGAATATCTATATAATAACACTACTACTAATAAGAATAATGAATTTAATGAAAACACTACACATCACATCTTTTACTGCTAACAGTTCTCACACTATAATTCATAGCCTTAAACACATACCTATTAATAAACAAAAATGAAAATAAATTCATTAGTATCCAAAATTTAGAAAATATCATTAAGTTAAATCTGAGGAAAGCAGAAAGAAGAAATTTAGTAAAAATAAAAGCAGAAATTAAAACTTGGAAAAAAAGCAAAATGTAGAACTAATAAATAAATCCCAGATCTGATCTTTGGGGGAAAAAAATAAAATAGATAAATAGTTAGTGAAACAAATCAAGGGGGAAAAAAGGGAAAGTAACAATATATAATATAAGAAATAATACTAGAGAAATGAAGAAGCAATTAAAAGAATATTGAGAAAATACTTCCCACAACTTTATGTAAATAAAATCTGGATGAAATTGATAATTCTGTAGGACAATATAATTTATACATATTGAATCCAGCAAACAGAAAATTCAAAGACATTAATTACGACAGAAGAAAGAGAGCAAGTTGTCAAAGAGCTATTCCCCATAAAGGTGGGCCAGTACAGATAGTTTGTTTTACAGAGAAATTCTACATAATCTTTAAGGAACAGATGATGTCTCTGCTTTTCAAACTGTTTCAGAGTAAAGAAAATGTGTAATTATAGCCAAGAAAGAAGAACAAGATCAATGAGGAGTGTCTTTCTATACCTGACATACCTAACATAATATAAAACGGCAGTCATCCAATTTTTATTTTATTTTATTTTATTTATTTATTTATTTTTGCGGTACGCGGTCCTCTCACTGCTGTGGCCTCTCCCGTTGTGGAGCACAGGCTCCGGACACGCAGGCTCAGCGGCCATGGCTCACGGGCCCAGCCGCTCTGCGGCATGTGGGATCCTCCCAAACAGGGGCACGAACCTGCGTCCCCTGCATCGGCAGGCGGACTCCCAACCACTGCACCACCAGGGAAGCCCAGTCATCCAATTTTTAAAAAGTTACCTACAGATCCATGTGTATATGCAACAGTTGGTACTGAAAATCAAGGGAGAAAGGATGAGATACTCAAAAAAAGACTGATTCTACCCATTTGAGTAAACAAAGGATATTCTTTAACCTGATACTAAAATGGACTCCAAAATTAGAAAACTAAAAAGAAATTCGCAAAATTTAACTAATTTAACTAATTTACATACATTAGAAAAAATAACCAAAGAATTTTAATAATCTAGACCTAGAAGCCATAAAAAAATTCAACAAATTAAACTTATAAATATTTTAATGTTTATAGTATGATAGATTCCATATATAAAATTCGAACACCAGGCACAGATTGAGAGAATATGTGTACAACATATTTAAGAGAGGACTAATACTTAGAATATATAAAGAGTTCCTAAAAATTAACAGAAAAAATAAATACCTCCCAAAATAAAAATGAACCAAAAGGCAGATATGAACACACAATTCACATACATATGAACAAACATATTACCCCACTGAATATAAAAACTTGAAAAAAATATTCAGTCTCACTAGTAACAAAAGAAACATACATTAAAATAAGGCACTTTCACTACTGGAAAAAAATTTTAAGTATTGATAATGTCAAATGCTGGCACAAGTGTTAGGAAGAAGTGGTACTGTCAGACATAAAAGAAAGTAGAATAAATGGGAATAGACTTTAAGGAATGAAATCTGGCAGCATCTATAAAAACCTTGAGAAGCCACGCCTTTTGATATAACTACTCCTTTCCTGATTCTCTAGACTAACTAGCATAAACATTAGAAAGGCATCTGGAAGAATGTTCACTGTATCATTACTTACAAGAGAAAAATTTGGAAACAATTGATGCTTTGAAAATGGTTACATATTAATAAAATATATTGCATTCAGTCTATGGACTAGTAGGTAGCAACTGACAGAACTAACATACGAATTAACAAAAAAGATTGCAAAAACATAATGTTGAATTTTTTAACTATAGAGCAATAATTTAGTATGACTCCATTTGTGTAAAAAACAAAGAAAATACCTATAGTTTCATATATACACATGTCAGTAAACCCATAAGAAAAAAAAAAAAACCTAAAAGAATCCATGCCAAATTTTTAACAGTCTTGATCTCTAGGGAAGAAAGTGAGATTGAGGAGACCTGTGATCACGAAGTGGTTATTTTTAATGTATTTATTTTTTTATAATATTTATAGTTCATGTACTATTCATGTAAAACTTAAAATGCAAAGAACTATAAGATTATTCAAGTTAAAGTTCAAATACTTAGTAAAAGTAGAGTGTCACGAGCTCTGACTGCTCAAATATTGACAAGGACTCCTTAAGAATACTTACTACACTCCTTACTTCTGAGCAATTATCTCTGGTATTAGCATTTAATGCATTCTATGATATGTTACCCATTTCTTTAAAATATATTGTATTTAGGAAGTACACATTACTTATAACAATCAGTAAATATTAGAATTATCTGTGAGGTCATCTGTAACTTAGTACCCAGGAATCCTTTTTAAACGCCCCTGGTCAAATGGTCATTTAGCACACCTTGAAAACCTCTAACTGTGTATAGAAAGATAATAACTGCTGTGTGTTTATAATTTTGTACCCCTGTACCCATCAGGTTCCCAGCAGGTTCTTCTTAACTATTGGCTAAATGAAGGAGTGCTCTAGTTGCTAGGTTAGAACTTTCTTCCCTGAATTTCCTGTCTGCCTCTCCCCTCAAGCAAGTGCAACAACTCCATTTTAAAGAGAAAATATGTAATATGAGCCCCAAAATATATTTTTACAGACATACCCATGTCTTGCACATGTTCTACCCTCCTTGTTTCCAATTAAATTAGAAAATGCTCCTTTCTATCCTTGGCAGGCTGAATAACGCTACCCTCCATCAAAAAAAAAAAAAAAGTCCACATCCTAAACCCAGGAATCTGTGGCTCTGTATATATTAGCTTACATGATAAAAAGGGCTTTGCAGATGTGACTAAGTTAAAGATCATGATAACCAAAGATTATCCTGAATTATACAGGTGGTCTCAAGACATTCACAAGCGGCCTTACAAGGCGAAGGCAGGGAGGGTCAGCGTCAGAAAAAGTGATGTGCCAACGGAAACAGAAATAAAGGGATGTAAAAACGGAAGCAGGGGTCAGTGATGTGGGACCAAGAGTCAGATGCTAGAAAAGGCAAGTAGATGGAGTCTCCAGAAGGAAAAAGGCTGACACCTTGATTTTAGCCCAATGACCTGGTTTCAGATTTCCGAAATTGTAAGATAATAAATGTGTCTTGTTTTGAGCTACTAATTTTTGCTGTAGTTTGTTACAGCGACAATAGGAAACTAATACATCCCCCTTTCTCTCCAGTTTCCTAGGAGCCTTATGTTGTGCTCTTTTCTTTCTTCTGTATATTTAATCTTTTTTCAACCAGATTTCTCTCACTGGCTTTTAAACATACTGAAGCCCCTAGATTTAAAAATAAAAGATACTAAAATTTCTCTCCAGCTAAAATATCATTTTTTTCTTTTACCAACAAACTTCTCCAACTATAATCTAAGGCTTCTACTCTAAAGGACTTAATCCAACCCTCTTACCAATGATCTCCTTGAAGCTAAGTAAAATGAACATTTTCGTCCTCCTTTCTATTTGCCCTTCAGCATATGTGAACATTCTTGGCTAGCTTCTCTCTGTTGACTCTCATTTGGCCAGCTCACTCTGTCCAAAAACTTCAATTACCACCATATAAGCAGATGCCCACAAACTCACATCTCCTGGTCAGATATCTCTGTGAAGCAAAAGACTCATGTATTTAATTGGCTATTTGATATCCCCATTTGGATGACTCAAATGCACCTTAAACTCAAAAAGTCCAAATCAAACTCACAATGTCACCATCTGACACCCAAATCTGGTCTTCTTCTAGTGTTTCTAGCTCAGTGAATGGCACTACCATCCATCTATTCAGCTGCAACAGCCAGAAATTTGGGTGTCATTTTGGACATGCTTCATTGTTCACACCTCATATCCATTCGATCACCAAGTCTTGCTAATTTTACTTTGCAAATATCTCCAAAATCAATCCACTTATTTTCTTCTCTTATAGTTCATTCTAGGAATTAAGCGGAAGCTTCAGATCTCCACGTACCTCCTCTTCCACACTGTTATCAGAATAGCTAATAGGAGAATACAGAAATCTGTGTCCTGGTAGAAAGATTCTCCCTCCTTAGAGTTTCACCATGAGTATCTGTCTGAGAGTCCCTCAAAATAATCTCTTTATGCACTTTTCCCTGTTTACGTCAGCTACTCCAAGCCCAGAACTCCTAGGTCGTCCATCCTCAGGCCCCATATTCTCTGGATCAGTACATCACCTCCTTGTCACCCCACACTTTCCCAACTGCTGAAATCCTTTTACTATGCCTCTGGATCTCACAATTAATCATGAACAAAATCCCACAAAATTTAATCTCTTCTCTCAACTTTGCCTTCATTCTAACTGAACTCTCACCATCACTGAAGATCAATGTTCCACACTTCTCATGGCCCAGAGGTAGGCAGAGGTTCTTCTTGATCCTCATTGTTATTTTTAAACATATCTTCCTTTTCTAAATTTGCCTAGCTTTAAATCTTCTACCATTAAACTATATCACCCATTATTCCTCCTTGTGGCAGTTGTCTTTGGTCATCTCAGATACTCTCATGAATGGATTGAGGTTATCCAACCAATCAGAGACTAGAGTGAACAGCCTCAGGAAGAAGGTGACTTCTTTAAAACTTCTTCAATTTTTGTATGCAATGTCCAACATTTGATTTAAAAAATCAACTGGCATACAAAAAAACAGGGCAGAGGGAGAGAGGAAGAAAGACCATACAAAAAGATCTAGATATTGGATCAGATATGGACTTCAAAATAATTGTAACTAATGTGTTCAAGAAAATAAATGACAAAATGGAGAATTCACAAAAGAACTCAGATCTATAAAAATAAATAAAATAGATATTCTAGAAGTGAAAAGTACAATAATAAAACAAAAACCTCAAAATATGGCTTTAATAGCAGGTTGGATATAGCCAAAGAGAAGATTAGTGAACTGGAATATCACAGTAAAAACATTCAGATTGATATAAGAAGAGCAAAGAGAAAGGAAAAAAGAGCAAAAGGTATACATGAGGCAAAGAAAAAAGATCATGAGGTCAGCAGAGAAAGAACTGGGAAAAAACAATATTTAAATAACTTTCTTCATATGGTCAAGATACTCCAAAACTGAGGAACGCCATTAAGTCAAAGAATTAAGAAGCACTACGCATGCCAAGCAGATAAATATTTTAAAATAATAACTAGGCTCACCTAAAGACAAAGGAAAATCTTAGAAGCAGCCTGAGAGAGCAAACTATCTTTGAAAAATCAGTAATAAGATTGACAGATAATGTCTTAACAGAAATGATAGAAGTCAGAATACAATGAAAAGACAACTGTAAAATGTTAATAGAAAGTAAAGCCAACCTAGCATGTTACACCCAGTGAAAATGCCCTTCAAAACAGAGACACAGAAAGAAAACCAGAGATAATCTGTCACTAGCAGAACAGCTTTAAAATAAGTATAAGAGGGAATTCTTCAGGCAAAAGAAAATTGATTCCAGATTTTTTTAAAAATGCAGAATGCGGGCTTCCCTGGTGGCGCAGTGGTTGAGAGTCCGCCTGGCGATGCAGGGGACATGAGTTCGTGCCCGGTCCGGGAAGATCCCACATGCTGCGGAGCGGCTGGGCCTGTGGGCCATGGCCGCTGGGCCTGCGCGTCTGGAGCCTGTGCTCCGCAGCGGGAGAGGCCACAACAGTGAGAGGCCCGCGTATCGCAAAAAAAAAAAAAAAAAAAAAAAAATGCAGAATGCAAGGAAGAGCAATGAAAAAGGTAAATATACTGGTAATTCAAAATGAATTTTGAATAAACATATTAATGCCTTATGAAGTTTAAAATATGTGTAGAATTAAAATATATGACAACATTAACATAAAGGATGGAAGGGCAATAATAGAGTCAATTGGTCTGAGTAGTGATAACAGTACCACTTCAAGGAGTCAAGGATGCATGTCACAAAGTCTAGGATAATCACAAAAGGAATAGTAAAATAGTGTAAACCTACAAGCTAATAGAGTGAAATAGTTAAGTAATTTAAAAATACTTCAGGGCCTCCCTGGTGGCGCAAGTGGTTGAGAGTCCGCCTGCCGATGCAGGGGATACGGGTTCGTGCCCCGGTCTGGGAGGATCCCATATGCCGCGGAGCGGCTGGGCCCGTGAGCCGTGGCCGCTGAGCCTGCGCGTCCGGAGCCTGCGCGTCCGGAGCCTGTGCTCCGCAACGGGGGAGGCCACAACAGTGAGAGGCCCGCATACCGCAAAAAAAAAAATAAATAAATAAAAATACTTCATTAGTCCAAAAGAAGGCAGGAAACAAAAAATTAGAAACATAAAATAGGTGGGACAAATAGTAAAATGTAAATGTAAAAAACATTAAAATTGACAATTTCTTAATAGATTTTCTGACTGTAAACGTTCTAGATAAATTCAATAAGGTGAGGCTTTTCTTATTTGAGGGAGTTTCCTTCTTTACTGGTGCTGAAAATCATACTTGTTTTGCCTCCCTGTGAATATACATGATTAGGTGACCTCATATGCACTTATGCATTATAATCAATTCTATATTAGTACCCAGATTTGAAATGAATTACATTGAATTCAATTTATAAACTATGAAAGGTTTAACCCAATTTCAATTTCCATCATATTTTTATTTTAAATAAGAAATTTTTATTCAGCTCAATAATAAAAGAATTTTTTCTATCTATGAATTGTAACTTAGGTATGCTCTGCAATGAGATGAACTGACATTTACAAAATTATTACTAATACTAATGTTGTGATATTAGGTTTAAAGTTAATCCTAATTTTCTTAGGACACTTAAATGCACTCAAAAGCTTCCTTTAAATTTTCTTAGGGCACTTAAATGCACTCAAAAGCTTCCTTTAAAAAGTGAAACCACATATTACCACATCTCTGGGTTATACTGAGAGACTCAAAGGAAGACAACCCATTTTTGAACCCCAACTCTACCACTTGATAGTGACCTTTTTTTTTTCTTGAAGTCACAGGTTATAATTTTTTTTTTTTAGTAAATTTATTTATTTATTTATTTTTGGCTGCGTTGGGTCTTCATTGCTGCGCGTAGGCTTTCTCTAGTTGCAGTGAACAGGGGCTACTCTTTGTTGCGGTGCACGGGCTTCTCATTGCGGTGGCTTCTCTTGTTGTGGAGCACCGTCTCTAGGTGCGTGGGCTTCAGTAGTTGTGGCTCGCGGCTCTAAAGCACAGCCTCAGTAGTTGTGGTGCTCGGGCTTAGATGCTTCGCAGCACGTGGGATATTCCGACCACGGCTCGAAAACCCGTGTCCCCTGCATTGGCAGGCAGATTGTCAACCACTGTGCCACCAGGGAAACACTGATAGTGTGATCTCGAGCAAGCTATTTCTCAGTGCCTCTGTTTCCTTATAATAAGAGTATATGAAAATATTATACATATTAGCTGCTATTACGTGTTGTTGTTAATACTGTTAGCATTAAGTTGGAAGACTTGAGTTTTGGTCCCAGGTCCTCTACCAACTCTCAGAGCATCTATCCTTCTCTGAAAAGTGAGGTAGTTGTACAAAATGGTCTTTAAGTATTTTTCCATTTACAAGGGGGAAAAAACTAACATAAACTTGAAAACACACTCATTTCCTGAAAGAAACAAAAGTATTTGTATGATATCAGAGGGATGATTAGATGTAAGTCCCTACAATTTAAAAGTTCTTTCCAGAAGACTTAAGTGTTTTCCTCTTAAGTACTGTCATCATCACAAAACTTCAGAGGAATATGTTGACTTGCCACAAATCAAGGCCACCCTGCTGACTGAAGACACAAAATTATAGTTGCTCTTTCCCCAAATATTATAAGTCACACATAACAAATTACCATGTAATGTCTTGCTCTACTCCGCTTCTTCACGGCCATCAGGAAACTGCTAGTGCGTTTATAAAAAGTTACATACTTGGGCTTCCCTGGTGGCACAGTGGTTGAGAGTCCGCCTGCCGATGCAGGGGACACGGGTTCATGCCCCGGTCTGGGAAGATCCCACATGCTGCGGAGCAGCTGGGCCTGTGAGCCATGGCCGCTGAGCCTGCGCGTCCGGAGCCTGTGCTCCGCAACGGGAGAGGCCACAACAGTGAGAGGCCCGTGTACCGCAAAAAAAAAAAAGTTACATACTTAGTTACAGGGAGTGCTGCAACTTAAAGAATAAGGTATTTCATATCTTCAATTTCATCAGTGGAAAAGAAGTTAGAAGAGAGGATGCATTTTGAAACAGAACTCAACTCTCAGCAGATTTATTATGGTCAATCCCAAGCAACAAGTCAGTTTAGTTCCAAACTATGTCCACAGGCAAAACAAGTTAGATGGTATAAGAAATTTCATTAAAATGCACAATATTTTCAGTCACAAGCAGTACTATATCTGATTTTCATTTTTCTTCATAAAGACTCTTAAAAGGAGAAGGATTAAAAGCTGAGTAAATATTTCCCAAATATCTGACCGTATTCCTGTCTCATTAGCAAGTGCTTATAGCTATTTATAAAAATCAAGAAGTGATCATATAAATGATTGTTTTAAAAATTTCTAATCAAAATAGTCAACAAGGCACAATTTTGGTCACCAGTCAGCTCCATCAAAAAACAAAACAGGGCCTCCCTAGTGGCGCAAGTGGTTGAGAGTCCGCCTGCCGATGCAGGGGATACGGGTTCGTGCCCCGGTCTGGGAGGATCCCATATGCCGCGGAGCGGCTGGGCCCGTGAGCCATGGCCGCTGAGCCTGCGCGTCCGGAGCCTGCGCGTCCGGAGCCTGTGCTCCGCAACGGGGGAGGCCACAACAGTGAGAGGCCCGCATACCGAAAAACAAAACAAAACAAAACAAAACAAAACAATCTCCAAATCTATTTTCCTCCATGTAAAACATTACAATGCAGCATTATTATAATGCATCCATTCTTTTAATCCTTCAACCATATTTACCAAGCACAGGTTACAAAAGAGGCATCGTTAGACCTTAGTAAATCACAGATGAATATGACGTAGCTTCTACCTAAAGTCACTTCACTGCAGTATGTTAGGTGCTATAAGAGATGTACAAATTCTGTGCTTCGGGCCGTATAGAAAAAGAGTTGCAGAGATTGCCAGAGGCTTTGCAAAGGAAGAAGCTCTGGAGTTGGACCGTAAGAGAGAAGGATTTCACTAGAATAAATAGGAGGCAGGGAGAATTCTAGGCAAAGGGAACAGCATGGGATAGATTTGGGAAACAGAATAATGTATTTTAATTAGAATGAGTATGTAGAGAATAGTAGGATATAAGATTGGAAAGTTTCACTGGAGCCAGTGTTTTGGACAACTTGAAAATTAAGTTTAAGAACTTGATGTTAACTTTGTAGGCAATGGGGATCCAATGAAGATTTTTAAGGAGCGGTGACATGACCAGAGCTCTTCTTCTGGGAAGATTAATCTGGCAGGCATTCATCAGCTGAATCCATACGGAAATACTATATATCCCACAGCTTTCTTGTATAGACTTCTACCTTATAACAAATGGGGTCGCCTTGTTATTTAACATTCTATCTCCCATTTCAACATATACTTTGACTCTTTTCTCTGTTTTTGCCATATAACACAGCTACGGTATCCAAAGAAGCCTTCAGAAATGAGCCAGTGCTACCTTGAGGAAGACCAGAGTCATGTCCAATAACCTTCATGCTAAAAACAGCCCAGACATCACGTTAAGAGCCAGAAGTCTATATTTAGATTCAAGTGCCTTGATCAAAACGATAAGCTCAGAGGAACAAGGCATCTGCAGGAGAAAAAATAATTACCATTTTGGGTACTAGCCTCCTGGGGATTATAATTTCCACTTTATAATAATGCAATTGATGATCAAAGATGTTAGAGGTTAACTAGCTCAAAACCACAAGGCTGACATAATGCTTGGCAAAATTTGGGCCCAGAAGGGAAAAACAGAAGAGAGAAAATAATGAAACATGTAATGTTCTCTTAGCTGAAGAAAAGACTGTGAACTTGAGATTAAATGAACCTACCAAGTACAGAGCAGGAATAGTGGGGTTTTTAAGACAATTTTTAAACATATTTTAGTGAAATATCATAACCCCAACAATAAGAGAAATAGTCCATGTTTTGAATATACCACTAGTCTACCACAAAAGATTAATATATTCAAAGTTCTGAGAGTAAAATTATTTTGAACTTAGAATTCTATACCTAGCCAAATTGTTAAACAAGAGTGAGGGTCAAATGAAGACATCCTTAAAAATAGGGCCCCTTTCGCTATTAATTATAGATGAATACCCTTTCTGTTTCAGGTGTGGTGCCAGGCATTCATTATTTCAGATGAACTACTCTGCCCATGACAGTTTTTCTACATGAAAGAGTTTTCTTACAGTTAATAAAAAATTTCAGTTTATTGGAACACCGTATTCCCCAAACAGGCTTAACTCCAATATTTCTATAAATGAGGTATTTTTTAATACTAGGATTGACACAATAATGTAATATTGTTTAAATGTATCAACTCTCATACCACAGACAGACAAATAACAAATAACTAATGACAATAAAGAAAAGGAAGGTGGGCCTCCCTGGTGGCGCAGTGGTTGGGAGTCCGCCTGCCGATGCAGGGGATGAGGGTTCGTGCCCCGGTCCGGGAGGATCCCATATGCCGCGGAGTGGCTGGGCCCGTGAGCCGTGGCCGCTGAGCCTGCGCGTCCAGAGCCTGTGCTCCGCGGCGGGAGAAGCCACGGCAGTGAGAGGCCCGCATACTGCAAAAAAAAAAAAAAGAAAAAAAAAGAAAGAAAAGGAAGGAGGGAGACCCAGGGAGTCAGTAAGTTGAAATTCCAACAAATAATTCAAGGCAAATATCTTTACTCATTTTTATTTTCTCCAATTCAGAGTCTGCTAACCTTACCGAAGAAAAACTCTATTTAGGATTATCTTCCAAAGTTTCATTCTAGATATCAGGACCGACTGTGAAGAAAACTGTACCTGACATAAAAGTTTTCTCATACAAAATGGGGGTACCATGGAATTGCTGCAGGCAAAACTAGAAGGAGGTGAGCTCACGAAGGAGCTCTTCAGAGATGGTGTTTGTCACGGCAACTTCTGATATAAACATCCAGTTCCAAAGACAGTCTGTGCATTTGTTTAGGACTTTGCTCCTACTCATTCCAACCCTTCCACATTAGAACCACAGGGGTCACCAAAATATTTCGGGAGCCAAATGAAATGGTCAACTTCTCATCAGTTGTTAACAGATAAATCTGTTTCTGATCTTCACAAACTTTCTGTAGGTAACAGTATTTAATCCTAGAGCCATCTTTTAAGATATTATGCCACATGGAGAAACAATTTTATTATTTAAATGATTCATTTAACGGTTTACAAAGATAAGAGAACTAACGACAATGCCCAGCCAAGGGTAGGAAAGAAATGCAGAAACGTTGCCAATGTACCTCATCTTAACAGCAGCATCCTTATGTTCTCTCAGTAAACTCTCCTGAGCAGATTGAGTAGAACTACTGAATTAAATAAGGGCCAAAGAATTTCTCGACTCAAATCAACAGACCATCTGGTCTGCTATGCTGTTTCTGCCAGTGGTCACAGCAGAAACTTTGAGAAAGCAAATGTGGACATCATTATAGAGTTGTATGTAGGTGGAGAGAGAAAAGTATTCTTAACTTTTAAGTAATTGTGAGAGAATATGCATTTTCTTGACTGCAAGTTCAAATATTTATGAGGTGTGACTATGTGATAATGATCTTGATTTAACAAATATACACCAGAACATAGAGATGCAGCAAATGAGTGAAATCCTCACAAGTTATTCATGTAGATCTCATCACGTGGAGCTTCATTCTAAATTGTCTAAAATAAACCTATATTTTTATTTTCAGCCACCTTTATCCACGAAAGTTTATTAAGAAGGGACCATTATTTTCTGGCATAAATGGGGAGGAGTTGTAAGCTATTTTAAGTAACATGGTTCTGAAGTCAATGCGGTAGTTTTGAATGTTCAGTTTGCTGCTGGGAAAGCTATTTTGAGAAGAAGATGGTTTCTGTTTAAGCCTCCCAGACATGTTTATTAAAATTCCCAATTCAGATAAATCATTCCAAAAATTTTTTCTGAATAGCATTCATTTAATGGTACATATTAGTTGCATGACAAAATTGATGAGGTAGAATTGCACTTCTGGTAGGTTGAATGTATACATCACAGTACATAGAGGGTCTTTGCTGGAGTCAGTGTGTACATTTTATAGTCACTGTATTCCACTGCTATTTATAGTGATTTATGGTTATTGTGTTTTTGCTTTCACAATACTGTCCTACTATGATGTATTTAGTTCAAATTACAACTATAATAATACCCTGCCCTTGGAAAAAAAAATACTATCCTAGTTAAAATATTCTACTTTGCAATTCCAAAGAAAATGCCACAGAAGAAGTTTTAGACATCCTATACCCTTATTCTAACAATGTTCTTTTCCACAAGCAATTTTTACATTCTTCCTAAGAAATACCAAGGTGTTCAGGTCAAGCAAGAAACTCAGAGCCTCATTAACTTCTTCATGTATTTCCTAGTTCGAGTGTTCACATCATTCTCCAGAATTGATTCAAAACAACTTTTTGCTAGTTCTCAAAATCAAACAGTCTAGAGGAATTAAGATCAGTCGCCAGTGGGAAAGGTTAAAAGATTGTTATAAAGCTCTAAAAGCAAGTCAGTTGTTACAAACTTTTGAGCAGTAACACCATCACGAGAATCAATGTCATCTCATTCAAGATAAATCAGTGTTTATCTTGAATGAGACCACACTCATTCGGATGTATCAATTCCAGAATAAAATAAATAAATTGCATGACCTTAAGCCACACTCAAATGGAGATAAATCCAATAGTTTGGAGGCGGACAAAACAACAAAACTATTATTTAGATTATAATCTAATGCAAATTGACATTTAATTTATGCTCTATATATAGTACCTAGCACCCAGGCATTGGATGAATCCTACAAGACTATACATGTCTTTTCTAGAGTATTATTTCATCTGAACCTATGGCTGAAACTACTTTTATAGTGCTTTGTAGAAGTCGTTTCACTTTTTTTTAAACAAACAAGACATAATCATATTCTGCAATATATGAAAATCCAATATATTGGATTTTCCAATCCAAAATATCCAATCCATTATTTTGGTATTACAAGTGCTCTAAATGTACAACTGCACTGGTTCTATTCTAATCCATATTTGTAAACCTGCCACTTGATTTATTCTATAAACAGCTACAACACGTATGTAATAACACAACAATACTTGGCTATAATCCTATATCAATTATGCAGTTTGTTAACACAGTACAATTATTTGGCCTAATGAATTTCTATCAGCCTTAGAAAACTGCTTTCAGTTCTAATATTAAGCTGATGAGAAATAATACATAGAGATTTCTACGTATTTGAGAGTTCCTCTAAAACCCAGCAGTTGCTGGGATAAACTGGCACTTAAAAATACACTTCCACATCAGTCTTCTGTGTAGAATGTAGACTTTCCAAGACTAGAGATGGAAAAAGAGTACAGGGGAAGATTATACTAGCATTCACTTCTATTGTCAGTATCTCACTAAAGTGCCTTCCACTCCAGACCATAAAGTAAGCAGTTTTGACCAAAACATTGCATTGAAAGTGTCTACTGAGTGACCAAAGTCGTAGAATGTTTCAAAAGTTAAAAAAAAAAAAAAAAAAAAAAAAAAAAAACACCTTCCCTTCCTTTTCCTTTCCCCACTTACCCCCATCCCCACCCCACATCGCTAATACCTTCAGTAGAGGCTTAGGTCCTGAGTGCCTTAATTGTGCTTACATTCTTCAATAAAAAAGGGAAAAAGAAAAGGCTATTCTGCTCAAGTCCAACTGAAATACCATGCTGTTATTTTGCTAATTTTCAGAGAATTAGAGGACAGACATAGGGAGGCCTGGTTTCCTCCAGCCCTCTGGGTTGTTGGTCTGGAAACCAGAGGTTTCCAAAGGCCTTAGGGCAGGTTACACCCTATCATTCCCCACTAATCCTCAGAAACTATTTCCTGATCCCACTGCCTTCTCCAAAGCACTATCCATTGTTCTGGGCAGCTGAGCGGACACGCTTGGTAAAAGCTTGGCTCAGGGCCTCTGCTCTTCATAGGCTACTTCTCATAGGCCACTTCATAGCCTTCGCAGGCTACTGATCTCAGTGAGGCCTTTGGGACCCAACCCTGAACAGGCCAGCTCTGACCTGGAGGCCCTGCCTCTTGGCACCACCAGGCCGGGATCCGAGCAGGTGGCTGGCATCAGCACACTGTTCAAGCAGCCTGAGTCTTCACAGTCTGGCATTCGTGTGCATGGCAACCTGCTAACAATCTGAAAAATTAAAGGAATAGTATGACTAGCAGTTTAGTGACACTGCAGAAAGATCATCAGAAAATCTGAGGTCTCCTCTTGCCTCCACTTCACTTGATAAAGGATCATAGCCCAGTACTGGCAAGTAATTTAATTCACTTGGGTCTCAGTCGGTACATTTGTAAAATAAGAAAAAAAATTATTAATAGGACCCCTCCTGCTAAAAGCTTATGACTCTAGATCAATATACAGTATTTGACTGAAAAACTTTAAAGTATGTTTAGATGCATTAATGAGGTAGAAAGAGATAAGGTACCCAAGATTTTAGCAGGAGTTATTTCTAATCAATGGGACTGTACTTTTATTTTTGTTCAGTGGTTTTAATTTTATCTTTTGTTTGTATAGAGGTTATAGCTTTCCACAATATTTAATAATTTAAATAAATTACTTAAATTTAAATACTTCTTTTAACTTTAAAATATAAAATAAAGGTATATTACTTCCCAACTAAAGACTGATGTTTAAGATCAGTCAGGCAGGATTTTTCCAAATCACCAAATATTTTTTGCGCTGTTTTTTCTGTTGTGTAGACCAGGAAGCTGTTTTAGTAGAGCTTTCTCGTTTACACATACATGAAGCATGATGGAACTATTTACTCAGCATTACTAACTGAATTATAACCAGCAAAGTCTTTGAGTAATTGTTTTTGTATAATGTTGATATTGATGTTCAGAAAATAAATTCCTTGAAGGCATCATCCTCATTTTGAATCACTGAATGAATATTTATTGCTGAATATACATGTATTACATAAAAGCCACAGAAATCCTTTAATGGTCTTGAGGCTATCAAAACTTTTCAAGACGTGTACAGATGTGTGTTCTCTTTTAGAAGTGCTGAGACTTTCTGATGCAAACTTTGCTATTTACTAGATATTTCAGGAAGTATATGGTAAAACTCACCATATGCTTACTTTGCTTACTTTGTATGTGTTTTGTATGTAGTTGAACACTATACTACCTAGACTAATTTTTCCATGTGCGGAAATACTCCTCAGTTTATGAAAGTCGGCCTAAATACCCACCTCTATTTTCCTCATTTCCTTTCAACACTGTGCTGCTTCTCTCATAGCATCTCAACTCTGCCTCCATGCCCCTGCCTCTTTGATCTTTTATTCCCCAATCTTCTGCACAATCCCCAGGATAATCCTTGAATTTCATAAAAATGTGATTGCAAGTGTTTAAGAACTAATTCTAAACTCTAAATTAATACAAATCACTTTATGATATATAGTGGTTTTTACCTTTTAAAGTGTTTTCAGGTAAAGATATCCAGAGAAACTGTTAAGCCAAAAGGCAAAGTAAATAGGGTATGCCTACAAATAAATATATATTTATAGTTATTAATATTTACATAAATAAATACAGGGGATATATAAAAGATATTAATAAAAGTGAATCCCTGTAGGGCTTGGGGGAGATGTCCTAAACCAATGGATTCAAGAACAAGAGCAAGACTTCTCGATGAATAATTTTAATCTATTTTTATATCGTGAATTATATGTATGTTATAGCTACTCAAGAGAATAAAATTAAAAATTAAATGAATAAATGCATGAATACATTTTCAACGTATTTAAAGTTTCAAGACTGTAGTGTAATGCATTTTCTCCTCCTTTTCAAATTCTCCCAAACAAGAACAATAAACAAAAATACTCCGGCTACAAAGAGATCAAGGAGAAGATTTAACTACAAACTTTAATATATGAAAACACAAAATGGCTGAAAGAATAGTACATGACTTAGGAGAATGGAGGGAGGTCAAACCTGAGAGCAGAAGCAATGAAAAGCAATCCATTATGTCCTGCAAACCCCTGATATGTTCAGAAATTAAAAATATAAGGCGTGTACAGAAGAGGTGCTGTTATTAGACTTTTAAAAAAAGGTCATGGCCTGAAATTTTGTATAAAGTGCCTTTACACTCCTACATCCTCCCTCTGCATGCTGCAGTCAGGCCACTACTTCTACCAAGCCCCAAGGGAGATATAGTCTTAAGAGAAATGGAATTGGCTCCAGGGTCAGAGGAGGCTGGGGGTGAAAATCTATATCCCAAATAGTAGGACATCCACTCTCCAAGCACTCTATCCTCACCTATCTCCTACACTGCCTGCCACGCTTATATCCCCAAGCGAAAATATTGGAGAATCCCTGTCTGGATGAACTAAATGGCCTCAGATATAAGACGTACACAGTCATGTGTATTTCCCAGTAAGTTTGATTAATACTGCTCTACCATGAAAGCTACTAGCCAACAAACAGAGTTTTCAATAATCATTTTATGACCTCATTTTTAAATATGAATGGGCAGCCAAAAGTCAACAGACATTTGATAAGTATCTCCAGCACAGAATAAAGGAGTACAACAAATAAACAAAGAAAAAAATCAGACACAATGACTGAGACAGAGGATAACTTCAAAGAAGCTAAGAATAATATCCAGAGATTGCAGAAATTGCATCAAGCTACTACAAAAATTAAAAAGGAATACTTAGAATAAGAAAAGGGTTCTTAGACATTAAAGATATAATTACTAAAAAAAATGGTTATTTCAAAATGGAAACATAAATTGAGAAAATCACCCAGAAAGTAGAACAAAAAAGACCAAAAGAAGGATGAGAGGGAAGAAATGATTTAAAAATTAGATCACTTAAATAGGCTTTTTTTTTTTTTAGAATATGAAGTCATTTTATGGGACATTTAAGATACAGATACACAAAAATAATCTGTTGGTAGAATTTTTTTAACTTGAGAGATGATATTTCTAAATGCGTTCCCACTTTTAAAGGAACAATATATGTTATTTCAGAAAACAGAAAATATACATGAACAAAATAAAGTGAACAAACTCAGACTTGTTTAATTCTAAAATAGAGAAAACAGGGAGTAGGAATATAACACAGTAATATTACAGAAAAAAATGCAGAACAGAAGGACTAATCTCCAGATTACAAAGTGCCCTACGCAATAATTTTTTTAAATAAATCCCACATCATGACACTTCATCATGAAATTCTAGAATATCTGTGATAAAGAGACTATCCTAAAAGCCTCCAAAAAGGAACAAACAGGTCACAAAGTACTGAAATTTTGAATGAACTGGAACTCTCAACAACAATCTCCACCAGTGGAGAGGCATTCAAGGACTAACATAGAAGAATGTCATGTTCAGATTTAGGTTCTTAGAAAGAGTACTCTAGCATTAGCAACAAAAGAGAGAAAGGTATGGTCTGGGAGACTACTAGATGGCATTTAGGGACTATTGCAATAGTGCAGAAAAAGGTCACGAGTTTAATTAAAATATGCTCACGGAAAATGCAGGCAAAAGCTGCATTCTATATTTGGTACCTACATATAAACTTCCAACTTGGGCACTAGTATTTGGGAATTAGTACCTGGGAACTCGTACTATAGGTATTCCACTCCAAGCACAATTACAAATAAATTTTTCCCAAACATAACTGATTCAACAGTGATAGAAGGGACACAAGAATTTTTATAAAATCTATAACAATAATAAGTCGAGTTTTAATAAAGCAAATAGAGCTAAGTTCCTCTTTTGAAATATTGAGTGTCTAAATAATTGTGCCCTAATGGAAGTTTAAAGAATCCTGAACCCTAACATAAGAAGTAGATAATTAATACCACTCAAGTCATTAAAATGCCAGCTTTCTTTAAAAAAAAAGAAAAGAAAAAGGACTAAGAATTAACCAAGATCTTTAATAAAATGTTTCCTTACATATTATTCTAACTTTCTCTCAAAATTACTATTTAAGATTCTCTCATAGTTGTGTTTTTGATAACTTGAAGAATTATTTAAAGGACATTTGGTCTAAGAAGATAAAAAATAGCAAATAGTTTAGAATGGCTAGGGCTAAAAACTGATAAATACCTGAAGATAACATTTTGTAGAATAATATGTTCTTCAATTTGGGGCTTCCTGGCGTCTTACTTTTACACTTCAAACCAGGCTCAAGGAAACATAAAACAAAAAAATTACCTTGAATTTTTCTGCACAATTTCTGTCTTATCCTTGAGGAAAGCTAGAATTGTCATAGTACAAATTATTCTGTTCTGACTAAAGAACTATAGTTCACTTGTCAAAAAACCAACTGAAAAAAAATACACGACTCCTAGTTGTAGTCCATAATGCTTGAACTAATGTATAAAACCTTCATTTATTTAATCTTACTCTAAGGAATAGAAGGATTTAATGTCAGATATTGCCCTTATTATTACTAAATTAACCACACCTCACTTATGGCTTTACATGGTTCCACTGTTTGATGATATTGTAACAAGAAAGTCAAGCAGTAATAAAGGTAAAAGAGAAAACCAAAGGCAAAATTTGACTTTAAATCTTCACATACACTTGCATTAAATACGCAGGCTAGGAATGTGGGCAATATACAAGCATTCATGGGATTTTAAAATAAGTTTCAGGGCATTTCACCCTCTTTCACTGCACAGATACCATAGAGAGGTCAGAACTGTGATCTTTAATCTTTATTCATTTACATGGTAAATATTGATGAGTATTTCAATATTGTGTGAAAAGGGATTACTGAGAAAAATTAGATGTAGTCCCTCCTATCAAGGGCTTATAACTTAGTAGAAACACCTATAATTTGCTTTAGTTATATAAGCAGTAAAGGTGCCACTCACCTTCCCTAAATCTAAAAATAAACTGAAGTATTTAATTAACTATATCAGATAACAATTCCCAGGGCATAAAAGAAATTAGGTTGATTTTAAGAGAAATAAGACAATGAATGGAGAGGAAGGAAGGGAGGGAGGGAGGGAGGAGGGAGGGGAGGGAAAGAAGATAGCGAGGAGAGAGAAGAGAAGGGGGGGAAGGGGAGGGGAAAGGAGAAGGGAAGGGAAGGGAAGGGAAGAAAAGAATAGAAAAGAAAACCACTGTCCTACCTTTAGAAATAGAAAAGTATAGAAAAATGGAAAGACTTCATCCCGTCTCTAGTGAGTTTAAGAATTGATACCTTGTTTTTTTAAATTAATTTTTATTGGAGTATAGTTGCTTTACAATGTTGTGTTAGTTTCTGCTGTACAGCAAAGTGAATCGGTTATACATATACATATATCCACTCTTTTTTAGATTCCCTTCCCATTTAGGTCACCACAGAGCACTGAGTAGAGCTCCCTGTGCTATAGAGTAGGTTCTCATCAGTTATCTATTTTATACATAGTATCCGTAGTATATATATGTTAATCCCAATCTCCCAATTTGTCCCACCCCACCTTGGTAACCAAAAGTTTGTTTTCTACATCTGTGACTCTTATTTCTGCTTTGCAAATAAGTTTATCTGTACCATTTTTCTAGATTCCACATATAAATGATATTATACTATATTTGTCTTTCTCTTTCTGACTTACTTCACTCTGTATGACAATCTCTAAGTCCATCCATGTTGCTTACAAATGGCATTATTTTGTTTCTTTTTATGGCTGAGTAATATTCTATTGTGTGTACTATGTACCACATCTGCTGTATCCATTCCTCTGTTGATGGACATTTAGGTTGCTTCCATGTCCTGGCTATTGTAAGCAGTGCTGCAATGAACATTGGGGTGCATGCATCCTTTCAAATTATGGTTTTCTCCAGATACATGACCCAGAGGGGGATAGCTGGATCATATCCTTTTTAGTTTTTTAAGGAAACTCCATACTGTTGTCCATAGTAGCTGTACCAATTTACATTCCGACCAATAGCGTAGGAGGGTTCCCTTTTCTCCACACCCTCTCCAGCACTGGAAGCTATTGGGAATGATGGAATAGAAAGCAAGTAAATCAATCTCTAGGATTCTTAGAAGAGGGGAGGAAAAGCACTAGGAGCTGATCTGAACTAAGAAATTTAAACAGCAAGAAGTCCTGAGCTATGCTGTTGCTCCCGTTCTCCTCCTTATCACCAAGTACAGTACACTCTCCAACTGCATAGAGCCCCCAGAATCTTCTCTCCTTCCTCCGTAAGCATAAGAAGACATCTGCCACCAGCTGATGCTAAGAGCAAGGTAAGGTGCTCACTCCCACTGCTAATGGGAAGAGTAGAGCCCGGTTCCTCTGTCAAGGTCAAATAAAGGGGAGGTTGGACTTACGGGTTCACAGATACCAAGCTGGAATTTGAAAAGCATCTTCCCATAGAAAATTAATAAATACGGTGATTATTTAAAGTACTATACATTAGGCATAGTATATGTTAAATTGAAATTTGATTATCATTGTTTCCATGGAAAAATGCATTCAAAGTTTCCAAAGTTTCCAAGTTTACCAAGGAGTTTCTGGAATACAAATTGCATAAATGTTGAGATTGCTTATATAGGAAATCAGCATCCATTATTTGCATGCATGCTTATTTTTCTAACATTACTTACTATCTTTGAATAGTAAGTGAAACATCCATTTACACTGGAATGTAACTTTTTTAATAGTAGTTAAATCATACAAAATGGCTGGCCTAGGTATTCCTGGAACAGAGACTGTTTTGGGATCCTTTTCAAGGTTGCAAAAGTTCTTTCTCTCATGTTACTATTTTTTAGGTGTCTCTAGGCTATATCCATATGTCTTTGCTTACCAGTTGTAAAGTGCAAAATTAATGATCTAGGGTCTTCCAGGAGCAAATGAAACAAAGTCAGATTAGAGTTTGACCATGACCATGACTGTCTGCATGACTTGAAAGGAACATGTCACTTCATCTCTCTGGAATGCAGTTTTTCCCTACAAAAGGGAATGGTTAGATAAGATGTTCTCCAAAGTTCCTTCCACTTACCACCATCTATTCCTCTCTCAGGAACTTTGCTTGTGTTCTGGTCATCCTCTTGCTGCATAACAAGCTGTCCCAAGACACAGTGACTTAAAACAAGAATGCTTTTATCGTATCTCATGATTTTGTGGATCAGGATAGGACTTGGCTAAGCAATTCTTCAGTTCTATATGATGTCAATAGAGGTCACAGGTAATCAGCTGGAGGATGAGTGGGTCTGGAGGATTCAAGATTGCTTCACTCTCATGTCTAGCACCTTTGCAGGGATGCCTGAAAAGCTGGGCTCAGCTGAGACTATCAATCAGAGAAGCATGTTGGAGCCTCTCCAACATGGTGATCTCAATATAGTCAGACTGGTCTCAGATAAGAATGCTGGGGGCTCCCAACGAGAGTATTCCAAGAAACAGTAAATGGAAGCTGCCAGTCTCTCAAAGCCTTGGACCAGAAACTTTCACAGTATCACTTCCACTGTATTACATTGGCCAAATACTCAGATCCCTCAAAGATTCTAGAGGACAAGATACAGATACCACCTCTCAATGGGGGCTGTAGCAAAGAATCGATAGGCATTTTAAATCCAGCATAGCCTGTATCTAGGAATTAACACCAACAGTGACACTCATTATTCTGTCCAATGTTTCATAGTAAACTAAAAATATAAAAAGGAACAGTCCCTGGCTTCAAAAAGGTCACAATATAACAAAAAGAATGGCAAAGGAAGCATTCCTTTTCTGTTTAGTAACCTAACTCAAGTTGAGTTATTCTATTGTTACTAATAGAACATTAATTAATAACTGATAAAAGCATGTATTGGAAAATGCCACATTAAAAAAAAAACACCAAGTTATGAACAAAGAGTCTACATATGCACTAAGTCTGGAAGGAAAGATAAAAGTTTTAGGATATGGGATTCATTTCCAATTTTTTAATGATATAATATAGTCTGAATGATATGTGTCTTCAATTCCTAGGCAAACACTACAAAACTTTATTCAACAAATAATCTGTAGGAGGTATCTGTCAATTCTAATTTTATAATCAACTAACCATTTATCAGACTCTTAATTCTTACAACTAAAAAAAAAAAAAAAAACCCTAGCTGTAAGAGATGCTAGCAAGAACCAGTGTTCACAACATAAGTGAAAAGAAACCAGAATTACTTAAATATACAGTTAAAATGTTTCCTCAAATAAGTAACTGATAAAAATGTCTGATCACATGGTCTTTCTTTAAATAGACCATTTGTTTCAAAAATGATACTTTTCTAATGGTCGAAATGAAATGAATTAATGATGCAATCTAGAATAATTCATATTAAAATAATCCGGTCACAGGTTCTCTGGGTCATTTCAAGTATGCCCCCTCTGCTGTCTGTTTTCGGAACTAACTACAGACAAAACCATATCTCAACAGCACCCTCCTGTATGATCTATTTCCGCAACCACTTCACCAGTTACAGAGCTGTGCCAATTCCCATGGCCATAGAAGTTCTTTATTAAACCACAAATACACCTTACTTTTAAAGGTAATGTGATTTCAAATCAGCTTGGAGAGGAAGTAAAAATTTTAGACAAGTGTTATCCTCTAGAAATTATATTACAGAACCACAAATGCATCTAAAGCATGTGGATGTACACATGGAGTAACACTTCCATACTAATGGCGGATTGCCTAATTCTTCCTCTGTAAGGAAAACGCCATTCTTTCAACACTTGATTCAATCAGATGATCCCAAGGTTTCCTCAAAAGTGGTCTACAGGGCCTCCCTGGTGGCGCAGTGGTTGAGAGTCCGCCTGCCGATGCAGGGGATACGGGTTCGTGCCCCGGTCTGGGAGGATCCCATATGCCGCAGAGCGGCTGGGCCCGTGAGCCATGGCCGCTGGGCCTGCGCATCCGGAGCCTGTGCTCCGCAACGGGAGAGGCCACAACAGTGAGAGGCCCGCATACCGCAAAAAGAAAAAAAAAAAAAAGTGGTCTACAGACAACCTGAATCAGAATCATAAGAATCTCCTGATAGGTGTTTCTTAAAAGTTCTAATACCTCAGCCCCACTCCAGACCTATGGAAATAGACTCCCCAGGGATAAGACCCAGGAATCTTCACTTATATCAAACACTCTAGGTATGTGACATGCCTGATGAGCTTTGAGAATTGCCACCCTAATGCATTACACATATAAAACAACTTTTCTGGGATTGGAGGGTAATCATATTAATAAATGAAGGATACTAACTTCTCTTTTTAATGGAATTTAATTCGATCTCTGAACACTTATATCATTTTTGATCCCATGCTTTAAAGACCAGTATTCTCTACACTGATATTTACAGCCCTACATTTAGTCTAATAATGGGTATTTGACTTGCTAAAGGTGACGATGTAGTGGCAGGACAGGTCCATACCAAATCTCTACTATCTTTGCAGATGACCTGGGTTCTGTCCAATGCAACAAAAAGGGTAAGAAAATACACTGTTCTCCACTTCATCTACTTCATCCAATTGTTCTCTAGGTCACAGGGCAGGATTTTTACTAACTTAAACCTCAGCTAAATCCCAGGCAAGGGCTGTCAATGAAAAATTAATTTAACACCCCAGAGCACAGCTAAGCTCTTTCAGTCAGAATACATCCTGATTTGAGAATGATCCAATTTCCCAGGTAGTTTCCAAAAAATCATCCAAAATCCTACTTTAAAAAATAATAATAAGGACTTCTAACACTTCCTAAAACCACAATAAAAAGGACTTTTTATATTTACTGAAAGCAATACACCAATACCATAAAAATTAAAAGCACTGGAGGTAGAAGATCAGAATATAGTAAGGTTGGGTTTCACGTGAAGTTTAAAGGACAACTCTTTATGACTGTCACAATCTATGTCGTACTACATAAACACTGGTGATATTGAAAGCACAAAGGAGGAATTTTATATGTAGTTTTCAAGTAGAATGCCACCTATCAATTTTGTGTTAGGCACTCGGGGCTGGCATTGAAATCTGAAAATATGGGTTCAAGTCCTTGCTATGCAAGATTATAGGATTTAACCCTTGATCTTTGACCCTGCTTCTTTCCATCTGTAAAACTGAGATAACACTAACTCTCCTACTGACAACATTCAGATGTTAAAAGGATAAAAATGATAACATATTTGAAAGTACCTTGGAAACTGTATCATCACTAACACAGAGACAGGAGGCTCTAGGTACCCTTAGGAACCAGCAGAAGAGAAGTCACGCTGCTCTAAACTGCTTGGACCTCCACAATCTAGGAGCCAATCTTAATAGTTTTGAAAAGTCATTCTTCTCAAAGAAGCAAAAAGCATTTTAATATTTAAACTCTGTACAATTACTAAATTTCATATATCTAGAGATAAACTAATCAAGTTCAAGCTAATGTTGAGTGAAAGGAACCTCTGGGTAAATCTAAAACTGGCTCTGTTCCATCAGGCACACTGGTTACACCATGTATGAGAGATGTCTCAGCAATGCCTACCTCTAGAATTCTACCTTGCAAAACTATTCATAGTAGGGGGCTGGTCTACTTAAAACATTCCTTTTTGTTTTTAAAAAAATTTTAAAGGGAAAAAAATAAGAATGGAGGAAGGGAGGAAGAAAGGAAGGGTCATCAGGAGTCTGCAAATGTCACTAATACAGGGGAGTCTGAGTTCGGATCCTGCCCCTGTCGCTTCCCATCTGTGTAAAATTGTTATCAAACGATACAATCTTTCTTAAACATCCTTTCCTATACGATGGTTATGATGACAGCATCTACTTCACTGAGGTATTGGGAAAAGTAGATGTTATAAAACATCTTCTTAGCACAACACCTGGTGCATTGTTAGGACTGAATAAATATTACTGATAACAGTAATAACTGCTAAGTTATTATCTTTAAATAAGCCTCTAGACTGATAGGTCAAAGAACTATCTAGGGGCCTCCCTGGTGGCGCAAGTGGTTGAGAGTCCGCCTGCCGATGCAGGGGATACGGGTTCGTGCCCCGGTCTGGGAGGATCCCATATGCCGCGGAGCGGCTGGGCCCGTGAGCCATGGCCGCTGAGCCTGCGCGTCCGGAGCCTGCGCGTCCGGAGCCTGTGCTCCGCGACGGGGGAGGCCACAACAGTGAGAGGCCCGCATACCGCAAAAAAAAAAAAAAAAAAAAAGAACTATCTAGGACTAAAATATCTTAATTTCTAGAGAATAATTGAGGAATATCTCATGCCACTCCTGATAAACCAAACAGGAATAAGACCAGAATGATGACACAATTATACATATACCAAACACAATGACTAGTACAAAGCAGACACAATAAATATTGGTTGAATGGATTAGCAACATGTTGAGAAAAAAAGTGTTGGCTAATCCATTAGCATCACCTTTGAAGCAGGCTAGAGTAGCAAGCTTTGTTTTTCACTCTTGAATGAAGACACTAACTAATGTCATCTATACCTATATGCATATGAAGCAAAACTGAGAGGGACAATTACTGTAAAGAAAGAATGCAATTCAATAATATCCTGACATGCTGGAAGAATAGATCAAAATTCAAATTTAAATAGGGAAAGGTAAAATCCTACAAAAAATTGTAACTAAATTATTTTCTAAAAATTATACACAATCTTGGTTTACATGCAGCTCATAAGAAAGCTTTTTTTTTTTTTTTGCGGTATGCGGGCCTCTCACTGTTGTGGCCTCTCCCGTTGTGGAGCACAGGCTCCGGACGTGCAGGCCCGTCGGCCATGGCTCACGGGCCTAGCCACTCCGCGGCATGTGGGATCTTCCCAGACCGGGGCACGAACCCATGTCCCCAGCATCGGCAGGTGGACTTTCAACCACTGCGCCACCAGGGAAGCCCAAGAAAGCATTTTTATTAGGGTTCTACTGTTCACAAGAAAATTAAGTTCATCACTGAAAATGTTTAAGGAGACTATATAGATCATCTATCAGATATTTCAAAGACAAATGCTACTTTAGGTAAAAAATGTTATCTGCACCATCTGTTCAATTCAGTAAGTATTTATA